>NC_091963.1:128344591-128606476 GCF_031021105.1 Erythrolamprus reginae
TCTCCATTCAAAGAGTTGATCACTTATTGTTTTTCCATCCTGACTCCATGATTTGGAGCAAGAAGCCATTGGCTCTCGCAAGCCAAACATTTGATTTTATTTATTTATTTATTTATTCTTTGTCCAATATACAATACATATGGAAGAGAGTAGGCATTAAGTAATATATATAAAGATAGAAGGAAAAAGAGGATATATATGATATAAGAGATGAGAGAATATATATGATATATGTATGTATATATATATATATGTAGATAGATAGATAGATAGATAGATAGATAGATAGATAGATAGATAGATAGATAGATAGATAAGGTAAGGGAAGACAATTGGACAGGGGACGATAGGCACATCAGTGCACTTATATACGCCCCTTACTGGCCTCTTAGGAACCTGGAGAGGTCAATTGTAGAGAGTCTAAGGGAGAAATGTTGGGGGTTGGGAGTTGACACTATTGAGTCTGGTAATGAGTTCCACGCTTCGACAACTCGATTGTTAAAGTCATATTTTTTACAGTCAAGTTTGGAGCGGTTAATATTAAGTTTGAATCTGTTGAGTGCTCTTGTGTTGTTGTGGTTGAAGCTGAAGTAGTCGTTGACCGGAAGAACGTTGCAGTATATGATCTTGTTGAAAGATCAAATGCTTCACTCAATGGCCTGACTTTGAGAGAACTTTCTGAAACAGCTTTCCCCTGGCTTTATTTTCAGATTTTAACCAGATTTATGTACATTTCTATGAACAACTGCCTCCATGGGCAGAAAATGAAAGAAGAGAAATTTCCATGCATTTATAAGAACAAAAATAAGCAGGAACCTGCTGGGGATAAGTGATCAAAATCACAACCGCTAACAAATATGATGATAACATCTGATCTCATAGTAACAGCAATAGAGGGCATAAGGATCTCATAAAGTGAGTATAGAATAGAATAGAATTCTTTATTGGCCAAGTGTGGTTGGACACCCAAGGAATTTGTCTTTGGTCCATAGGCTCTCAGAACAGTATAAGGTGTTATATTTAATATCATTTTCTTTTATTTCAAAAAAGAGTAGATCATTCATCAGAAAAGTTTATGGATCACATCCTGAAATCACTAACAATAATAAAAATGCTCCAACCAAGCCACATTGCCTAGAATTCTGGCAAAACCAGATCAAATAAATAAAAAATGCAGAGGGAGACCAACAGTCTAACTGCAAACAAAGCCACAACTTCTAAGAACCTAAAATCTTTGCTGTTGAGTTTCCACTCATGGAGGCTTAGCAGAGTTGTTGATTTCAGAATGGGGCAGAATAAACTTTATGTAGAAGCAGCAGTGGGTTGCTCCTGGTCCGCTCCTGTTCTGCAAACCAGTGGCAAACCAGTAGCAACGGGTGGAAGGGCTGTTGGATAAAACCAGTTGATGGTTTTTAACTATCTGAAGGAATAAGACATGAGGATTGCGGAAATTGAATTTCCTGCATTTTTAAAAAATGTAATAATTTTTAAAGACAGAGGATCAAATCAAAACAACTTCACTGGGCAGAGGAATGGGAAGGGGTTCTTTTATTTATTTATTTGTTTGTTTGTTTGTTTGTTTGTTTGTTTGTTTGTTTGTTTGTTTATTTATTATCTCAGGGACCATCTTCTGCTGCACGAATCCCAGCAACCAGTTAGCTCCCACAGAATTCCCAGGGAGAACCTGGCTAGATGTGGGAAGCAGGGGTGAATAGATTTTCTCTTGTACCTCATTTCCATTCCTATTTCAAAAAAAAAAGGAGAAAATCATAAAATCATTTATTGACCCCTCGCATCCTGCATATAAACTATTTCAACTCCTACCCTCAAAATGTCGCTACAGAGCACCATACACCAAGACAACTAGACACAAGAACAGTTTTTCCCCAAACACCATCACTCTGCTAAGCAAATAATTCCCTCAACACTGTCAAACCATTTACTAAGTCTGCACTAGTATTTATTTATTTATTTTATTTATTTATTAGATTTGTATGCCGCCCCTCTCCGTAGACTCGGGGCGGCTAACAACAATAATAAAAAGCAGCATATAAGAAATCTAATATTTAAAATTACTAAAAACCCTTATTAAAAACCAAACATACACACAAACATACCATGCATAAATTGTATAGGCCTAGGGGGAAGGAATATCTCAATTTCCCCATGCCTGACGACTATTACTCCGGGACCGCCTTCTGCCACACGAATCCCAGAGACCAATTAGGTCCCACAGAGTGGGCCTTCTCCGGGTCCCGTCAACTAAACAATGTCGTTTGGCGGGACCCAGGGGAAGAGCCTTCTCTGTGGCGGCCCCAGCCCTCTGGAACCAACTCCCCCCAGAGATTAGAATTGCCCCCAACCTCCTTGCCTTTCGTAAGCTACTTAAAACCCACCTCTGCCGCCAGGCATGGGGGAATTGAGATGCTCTTTCTCCCTAGGCCTTTACAATTTTATGCAAGATATGTCTGTATGTATGTATGTTTGGTTTTTTATATTAATGGGTTTTTTATCATTTTTAGTATTGGATTATTACTGTACACTGTTTTATTATTGCTGTTAGCCACTCCGAGTCTCTGGAGAGGGGCGGCATACAAATCCAATAAATAAATGAATGAATGAATGAATAAATGAATGAATGAATGAATGAATGAATGAATGAATGAATAAATAAATAAATAAATAAATAAATAAATTTCTGACTGAAGGTTGCAGTTCCAAAAATAGGTGGAGGCATGATGAAGGTGAGCGAGAAGCAAAACTCATCTGATCTTTTTAATTTAAAATAGTTAAATAACGCTAAATCAATTCCGCAAGAATTTGAAGACCTTTTCATGCCGTCAGGCTTGGGGTCACTAGACCCTAGCCTCTGGCCAATGAATGTGTGGTAGATTTGTGGTTTGAATCTGAATGAATGATTTTTTTAAATATTTTAGCCTTTTAGAATGGTTTTAAATTAGTTATTTATATTAATTGGATTTAGATTTATTTATTTATTTATTTATTTATTGTTAGAGTTGAAAGGGACCATGAAGGCCATCGAGTTCAACCCCCTGCCCAAGCAGGAACTCTATAGTACACCAGTCAAGTGGCAGTTCAATCTTCTCTTTAAAATGTCCACAGTGTTGGAGTTCACAATGTCCGCTGGTAGGTTGTTCCATTGGTTGATCGCTCTGACCGTCAGGAAGTTCCTCCTTATCTCCATGTTGAATCTCTCCTTGGTCAGCTTCCAGCCGTTGTTCCTCATCCAGCCCTCTGGTGCCCTGAAGAATAAAGTGATCCCCTCCTCTCTGTGACATCCCCCCGTATACTTGTAGACTGCTATCATGTCCGCTCTGGCCCTCCTTTTCTCTAGGCTATCCATGCCCAGTTCCCTCAGTCTCTCTTCGTAAATCTTGGTTTCCAATCCCTTAATCATCTTGGTTGCTCTTTTTTGCACCTTCTCCAGAGTTCCAATGTCTCTTTTGAAGTGTGGTGACCAGAACTGAATACAGTACTCCAGGTGTGGTCAGACCAGGGCGTAGTAGAGTGGTATTTAGACTTCCCTGGTCTTGGAGTGTATTCCCCTGTTGATGCAGTTTAGGATTGTATAATTGATGTATTGTGAGCTGCCCTGAGCCCACGGAGAGGGGCAGCATACAAGTCCAATTATTGAATAAATATTAAAAAATTACAATTTAATTTGAGACCTCCCTACAATTTGATGCATTTAATATTGATACATATTTTTGTATGTTCATGAACATACACATACACACACAAACATCCACCCATACATGCATACTCCCAGAGTTATTTCTTCTTCTTCTCCTTTTTGCAAAAGAGGCATTATTTGTGTTCCTTTCCCTTGCTTCTGATGCTGTGCCAGTCCTCCATCGGTTCTCAAATACAATAATTAATACCACCGAGATTTGACCAGCTGTCCTCTTCTGGATCCCTCTGATAGATGCCATCATGCACTGGTCACTTGAATTCAACGAAATATTCCAAGTATCTTTCTAATGTGTTCCTTTGATATCCCAGATTTCAATCTCCCCCCAAGATTGTCCTCTTCAGCTGTGATGGATTACAGGGTTCATCAGCCCCAGGTAGAATGTCCTTCCCTTCGCCTTGACAAGCTGACAAATCAAAAGATGGGCACCGGAGAACATGGAGAGAAGAAGAAGCAAATCCAATTAGAACGAGGAAAAATCGTAATTGAAATTTGGGAAAGCCAAACGCTTATCCAACCTATCGAAGGTCGACCTCATATTCACATTCATCTCTCCTTACTTAACCAAGCTATCTTGGTCAATTTGCCATGCAAGTAAGCACGTGATGATAATCACATAGAGAAGAAGAAGCATTGAAACACTCTCTCCTAAATGTAAAAACTGCAGATTCTTCAACACGGTATATTTTATTTGGGGTAGGAAAGTCATTTTTATGTTTGAGCCCTCATATTGACAAACCAAAAGGGGGAAAAAAATATTTATTCTAGCAAATCAAGTGCCTCCAAATAAAACACCATGGTAAAAAGTAAATAAATAAAAACCAGAAACCATTTAAAGCAATTAAAACCCATTAAAATGGTTTAAGAGGGGAGATTATAATCATGTGTCTTAAACCCTTCTAAAACCTGAGCCAGGGAGTGCCAAGTGTAACATTATAGTTTGGGAACAGCCCAGGAGAAAGCCCTTCTTCTCAACTTTCAAATATTACTTCTCTTCCTCATGACAGCAATGCTATTCAGAAGGGGGGGGGAATGGATTGACTAGGGTGACACATCGCTATATCAGATACTTACCGTATACATGAGAGTTTCTTAGTAGAAGAGACGTTTTTCATCTCTTGTGTTGAGAGACATATTTTACACCTACCCATCATTAATTTGTTCTCTGTCTGGTTTAGATTTAGCGTATTGCATGGACTCAGCTACTGATGGTTATATATGGTGGTTGCTAGTTTGTCAGGTTCTGTAAACTCTGCCAACTGGCTTACAGTAGTCCCTCGCTATACCGCGCTTCACCTACTGCGGCTTCACTTCATCGCGGGTTTCTGAGGAAGCCGATCGGCAGATTTAAACAGCCCGCCGAACTCGATCGGCAGGTTTTTCAAAAAACAAAAAAAATCTAAAATTGTAAATACTGTATTTAAATACTGTATCTAAAATAAATACTGTGTGGGAAGGGTTTATAAACACTTAAAACAATGAAAACTTACCAAACAATTACAATATAAATACTTAAATAAGTACTATCAGTCGATAAATTCCCCATCGCGGATTTCACCTATCGCGGCCAGGTCTGGAACGTAACACCAGCGATAGGTGAGGGACTATTGTATTCCAATTGGTCCAGGGTAATGGGAAAACGGAGGCATTGCCTTGACCCAGGGGTGAAATTCAAAAATTTTCCCTACCAGTTCTTTTGGCATGACTTGGTCGGCATGGAAGGGGAAGGTTATTGTAAAATCTCTATTCCCATCCCAATCTCGGGACAGCCAGAGGTAGTATTTGCTGGTTCTCTGAACTACTCAAAATTCCCGCTACCAGTTCTCCAGAACTTATCAGAACCTGCTGAATTTCACCCTACCTTGATCTATTTATTACCTTGAAATAATGGTCTGCTTGGTAAGCCCAAGGGTGGAATGCAAGGCGCAAAAAGAGACTAGTCCTTGTTATAATTGGAAATTGTGTGTTTTGAAGCAAATTTCCTGAAGTGTGTTGGAGGATACTTCCAGGAGTGTGTCGTGTTGGAGGACACTTCCAGGAGTCTCTTGTTATATTTTGGGAGATTGTTAAAGCCCCTTGTTAAAACAACCCCCCTCTCCCAAAAAAAGTTAACATTCCTTCTTCTAATTTCTGTGGTCCAATTCCAGAGATAGCACTAATTTGAATCCACGGGCTATTTAATGCTCATCGTGGTACCTCTCTGATCAAGAGAAGCCAGAAGCCCATCTCTATGGGGCTCAGGGACAAGTTATGCAATGGACCAGCATGGGAAACCCGTGAATTTTATGCACTGCAAAGAGAGGGTGTTGAGTTCCCTAGGGCTAATAACAAGCCCAGCTGCTGCATCCCGCGTGGCTCCAGTTACTACTGCAACCTTTTGGGATTGGCAAAGTCAGCGGCCACAAGATAGAATGGAAAGGAGTAGGAGGCCTGGAGGAAAAAAAAGAGAAGATTGGAGAAAAGGGGTTCTGGAAAGGAATTGGGGTGTTCAGGACTCTTTTAAGAATGGGAGCATTGGTGTAGAAAACCAGCCCAGTGGCAAATCCACTCAGATTAATGGAATGGAATGGAATAGAATAGAATAGAATAGAATTCTTTATTGTCCAAGTGTGATTACACGCACAAGGAATTTGTCTTTGGTGCAGATGCTCTCAGTGTACATAAAAGAAAATGTACATTTGTCAAGAATCATGAGATACTACACTTAATGATTGTCATAAAGGTCAAATAAGCAATGAGGAAACAATCAATATTAATAAAAATCTTAAGGATACAAGCAACGTTACAGTCATACAGTCATAAGTGGGAGGAAACGGGTGATAGGAATGATGAGAAAAAACTAGTAGTAATTTATTTATTTATTTATTTATTGGATTTGTATGCCGCCCCTCTCTGTAGACTCGGGGCGGCTAACAACAGTGGTAAAAACAACATGTGACAATCCAATACTAAAACAGCTAAAAACCCTTATTTTAAAACCAATCATACATACAAACATACCATGCATAAAATTGTAAAGGGGAAAAGAATATCTCAGTTCCCCCATGCCTGACGACAGAGGTGGGTTTTAAGAAGCTTACGAAAGGCAAGAAGGGTGGGGGCTATTCTAATCTCTGGGGGGAGTTGGTTCCAGAGGGCCAGGGCCGCCACAGAGAAGGCTCTTCCCCTGGGTCCTGCCAAACGACATTGTTTAGTTGACGGGACCCGGAGAAGGCCCACTCTGTGGGACCTAATTGGTCGCTGGGATTCGTGTGGCAGAAGGCGGTCCCGGAGTAATAGTCGTCAGGCATGGGGAAATTGAGATATTCCTTCCCCCTAGGCCTATACAATTTATGCATGGTATGTTTGTGTGTATGTTTGGTTTTTAATAAGGGTTTTTAGTAATTTTAAATATTAGATTTCTTATATGCTGCTTTTTATTATTGTTGTTAGCCGCCCCGAGTCTACGGAGAGGGGCGGCATACAAATCTAATAAATAAATAAAATAAATAAATACTAGTGCAGACTTAGTAAATGGTTTGACAGTGTTGAGGGAATTATTTGCTTAGCAGAGTGATGGTGTTTGGGGAAAAACTGTTCTTGTGTCTAGTTGTCTTGGTGTATGGTGCTCTGTAGCGACATTTTGAGGGTAGGAGTTGAAATAGTTTATATGCAGGATGCGAGGGGTCAATAAATGATTTTATGATTTTCTCCTTTTTTTTGAAATAGTAAGGAATGGAAATGAGGTACAAGAGAAAATCTATTCACCCCTCCTTCCCACATCTAGCCAGGTTCTCCCTGGGAATTGTGGACATCTCTCAAATCTAAATCTAACCTCTTTCTTAACACTGTCATGTATAGTGTTCAAAATGAATTTAGGTTTCTATCGCTTCCTTTTTTCCTCATATATGATATTAACGGGAGACAGAAATCAGAACATTAGGACCACATTCTGGCTGAGGTAGGCATCATCTTTTTATCATACATATAAGAAAGTTTCAAACAAACAATCAGGGGGAGAACGACTTCACGCAGG
This sequence comes from Erythrolamprus reginae, assembly GCF_031021105.1. Taxonomy (NCBI): domain Eukaryota; kingdom Metazoa; phylum Chordata; class Lepidosauria; order Squamata; family Dipsadidae; genus Erythrolamprus; species Erythrolamprus reginae. The sequence goes on from NC_091963.1 coordinate 128,352,319, forward strand.
CTTAATAAAGCTGTGGCCAGCAGTTACCTTAGATCATCCCCAAATAATTTAGTTGTGGGGAGGGTGGCACATCAGAAAGTGCAGGGGGCTCGGACTGGGTTAATGGCCTGGGTTCCCCATCACGTCCTTGTTTCAACTTGCAGTGCCAGGAACTGCAGCTGGTGAGGTCAGTTACCCCATTCCCATCTTCGACTTATCACCCTTCTCCAGAGCTCCTCCGCAGAGGGATGGGGTTACCTCAGGCCATACTGCCAGGCCCACAGGCAATGACTATGGGACCAACCCAAGGTGAGCAGATTCTGCAAATGGTAGGCCTGGAAGCTCCTTGTCATTGAGGGGCTGGTGATTTCTGACAGTCTCAAAATGGGTGAACAGTGCAGTCAGGTGGTAGGGAAAGCAAGTAGGATGCTTGGCTGCATAGCTAGAGGTATAACAAGCAGGAAGAGGGAGATTATGATCCCACTATATAGAGTGCTGATGAGACCACATTTGGAATACTGTGTTCAGTTCTGGAGACCTCACCTACAAAAAGATATTGACAAAATTGAACAGGTCCAAAGACGGGCTACAAGAATGGTGGAAGGTCTTAAGCATAAAACGTATCAGGAAAGACTTAATGAACTCAATCTGTATAGTCTGGAGGACAGAAGGAAAAGGGGGGACATGATCGAAACATTTAAATATGTTAAAGGGTTAAATAAGGTCCAGGAGGGAAGTGTTTTTAATAGGAAAGTGAACACAAGAACAAGGGGACACAATCTGAAGTTAGTTGGGGGAAAGATCAAAAGCAACATGAGAAAATATTATTTTACTGAAAGAATAGTAGATCCTTGGAACAAACTTCCAGCAGACGTGGTAGATAAATCCACAGTAACAGAATTTAAACATGCCTGGGATAAACATATATCCATCCTAAGATAAAATACAGAAAATAGTATAAGGGCAGACTAGATGGACCATGAGGTCTTTTTCTGTCGTCAGTCTTCTATGTTTCTATGTTTCTAAGCCGTATTCTGCTACTGAGGGATATTCTCTTAGCATCTGAGAAAATCGAGATAGAATCTTCATTCCCCAGTCTTAAAGATCTGAGGGAGGCAAAGGTCTGGACTTTTTGATCACAGGGTTCCCAATTCCTGAAGACTAGTGTATTTATTTATTTTTTGCAAAAGTTTTCACTATCAGTTGCTTAGCAGAGGACGGGACCTCCAACATTGGTTTTTGTTTCATTGAAACCTTTGACAAAGTTGAATTTGAAATGATATGGACAGTGTTCTGCATTTTTCTTTTGTGTGAGTTGGACAGTGAACTACCTAGGGTAGGTCCACAGTTGTCATGGAAGCTATGAACTCCTGAGCCACATCTGAGGATTCACCAAGTAATGGTAAATTGAAGTCCCCCAGCACCATGAGCCTGGGGGACTCCACTGCCAACTGGCTACCACCTCTAGCAGCACAGACATGGTTGTTGTAACACAACTGGGAGGCAGGTACATCAACAACAAACCCAACGGAACCCCTGAGTCCAACCTCAAGAGGAGAGATTCACATCCAACAAACTCTGGGGCAGGGATCCTGCAAGGACAAAGACTCTTCCGGGTAATAATTGCCCACTTCTCCAGCCCTTCCATGGAGTCACGGCTGATAGAAACATAGAAGACTGATGGCAGAAAAAGACCTCATGGTCCATCTAGTCTGCCCTTATACTATTTCCTGTATTTTATCTTAGCATGGATATATGTTTATCCCAGGCATGTTTAAATTCAGTTACTGTGGATTTATCTATCACGTCTGCTGGAGGTTTGTTCCAAGGATCTACTACTCTTTCAGTAAAATAATATTTTCTCATGTTGCTTTTGATCTTTCCCCCAACTAACTTCAGATTGTGTCCCCTTGTTCTTGTGTTCACTTTCCTATTAAAAACACTTCCCTCCTGGACCTTATTTAACCCTTTAACATATTTAAATGTTTCGATCATGTCCCCCCTTTTCCTTCTGTCCTCCAGACTATACAGATTGAGTTCATGAAGTCTTTCCTGATACGTTTTATGCTTAAGACCTTCCACCATTCTTGTAGCCTGTCTTTGGACCCGTTCAATTTTGTCAATATCTTTTTGTAGGTGAGGTCTCCAGAACTGAACACAGTATTCCAAATGTGGTCTCACCAGCACTCTATATAGCGGGATCATAATCTCCCTCTTCCTGCTTGTTATACGTCTAGCTATGCAGCCAAGCATCCTATTTGCTTTTCCTACTGCCCGACCACACTGCTCACCCATTTTGAGACTGTCAGAAATCACTACCCCTAAATCCTTTTCTTCTGAAGTTTTTGCTAACACAGAACTGCCAATACAATACTCAGATTGAGGATTCCTTTTCCCCAAGTGCATTATTTTACATTTGGAAACATTAAACTGCAGTTTCCATTGCTTTGACCATTTATCTAGTAAAGCTAAACCATTTACCATATTACAGACGCCTCCAGGAATATGATGCAATATGGATAAATAGAAATATGGATAGGTAGCATCATTTTTTATAAATAAGGGATGGCATTCATACCTGAATCCTCCTGAAAAAGGATCAGAAGGCGCTATTTGCAATGGGTGTAAAGTGAGGAGGGTATTGTCACAATTTTTAAAAAAATGGGAAGAAGCTTGCTCAGACCAAAGTATTGTCAACAGGCATCATGACATTTTGCTCTGTACTTTGCTCTTGCACACTTGCTCAAACTTTGCCACGACAAACAAAGCAGGAACACTGTCAAAATTTTCAAATCTGCTCATCCTACACACGCAAGTCTACAGTAGACAGTTGTGGTGCCACAAAGTTTGCAAAACCTGAGTAATATTTATTTAAAATAACTGGTATACTTATTACTTGTCCAGTCTAAACCCCAATGGATTCATTTAATTTATCTGCAGGACACCCATGCAAATTCATTCATCTTTTTAGGATAAGAGACCCATATAGCCTGAGAATCGCTGCAACAAACATGGCTTAACAAACAATGGTTTAATGTAACTGATGATCCAGGACAGGTTTCTGCTTCTAAATGGCAATTACACATTATGGCTTGAGAATACTATAATTATAAAACTCTACCACTGAGTTCACATTTTGTAACAGGTCCAAAACCCAATATTGTAGTGAAAAGCAAAAATACAACAGTGTTCTGTGCCAATGTAAATAGACTATGTAAATAAGTTATGTCAATCATTATTTGAAGTTACACATTTGCATAGAACGGCCGCAATTGGCGGAGCGGGAAAGTACAAACGGCTGTCAAAGCCACGTCTATGAAAAAGAAGCCCTTTAAAAAGAGAAATCCGAGCCGTAAGCCGCGCATGTTAACCGCGAGGCCGAATAGTTACATTGTTGCAAGCTGCTGATTCCTAATAAAGACAAATCAAGCGAGACAGTGTCGTGTACTTTCTTCAAATCTAACACTGGCAACGAGGAAATAAAGAACCCTAAGAAACCAAAGTCACGGAAGCATCAACAGTCACTCAAGCGCCGGACTTCTTTGACCCAGAACAAGAAACCTGGGACACATACATGGAGAAATTCGAGAATTTCTTGGAAGTGTCCAGCCACAAAGATGCTAGGGACAAAGTGGCATCGGACTTCATGGCATCGGACCAGAATATCTCCGGGACCGCCTTCTGCCGCACGAATCCCAGCAACCGGTTAGGTCCCACAGAGTTGGCCTTCTCCGGGCCCTGTCGACTAAGCAATGTCATTTGGCGGGACCTAGGAGAAGAGCCTTCTCTGTGGTGGCCCCAACCCTCTGGAACCAGCTCCCCCCAGATATCAGAGTTGCCCCCACCCTCCTTGCCTTTCGCAAGCTCCTTAAAACCCGCCTCTGTCGTCAGGCATGGGGGAATTGAAATCTCCCTTCCCCCTAAGCTTATAGAATTTATACATGGTATGCTTGTATGTATGAGTGGTTCTTTAAATTGGAGTTTTTTAGATTGTTTTAATATTAGATTTGTTTACATTGTCTTTTTATATTGCTGTTAGCCGCCCCGAGTCTTCGGAGAGGGGCGGCATACAAATCTAATAAATACAAATACAAATACAAGCAGGCAATCTTCCTCAATCGCTGCAGCAAGCTCATGTACAAGCTAACGAAGACACTCACAGATCCTACACCAGTGCGTTTGGCACCATGGGCTACAATCACCGAAGAATTAGCAGCCCTAACAAACAGAACAAATCCAGACAGATTGCATCTACCTATATTCTGCCCAGTGCAGCTACAGATAAGATGGTGAACAATCAGGATGGGCTTCATAAATTAGAGTTGGAAGGGTCTTAGATGTCTTCCTATCCAACAGCTGGAATTTTGAGGACTGTAGTCCCAGCACTGAAAAGTGCCACAAGAACTAGGGAACCAAATGGAAGATATGTCACCATTTGCAAATTAAAGGAGGTGGATGGTGGATTAAGAAATTCATTTGCACTCTGGTATCCAGTAGCTGCCTAGTGCTTCATATCACTGGTCCATCTCTTAAACAACTTGAAGGTCCTTTAGGTCAGAGGGAAATTTCATGAGAGCTGTGTAGTGTGTGGAATGGATAAGGTTGGAGTGGGTCCAGAGAGATCTGGAATCACAGCCTTGCTCAGTTTTGAAATTCAGTGTTGATCACACCTCTCAGCCTTGATAACAACATAGTGTACTTGTAAGGTTCAAATGGGATAAGCCTTCTCAGTTCATTAGAAGTGTGGGATGTGGCTGTTAATGTTTTCTAGGACAAAGAGAGGGAAAGGACGTTTTGTTAATATTTATTTTATTTTATTTTATTTTATTTTATTTTATTTATTTTATTTCATTTTATTTTATTTATTTTATTTTATTTCTTTATTTCTTTATTTCTTTATTGGATTTGTATGCCGCCCCTCTCCAGAGACTCGGGGCGGCTAACAGCAATAATAAAACAGCATATAATAATAATCCAATACTAAAAACAGTTAAAAACCCATTATTAGAAAAAAACCAAACATACATACAGACAGACATACCATGCATAAAATTGTAAAGGCCTAGGGGGAAAGAGTATCTCAATTCCCCCATGCCTGGCGGCAGAGGTGGGTTTTAAGCAGCTTACGAAAGGCAAGGAGGGTGGGGACAATTCTAATCTCTGGGGGGAGTTGGTTCCAGAGGGCCGGGGCCGCCATAGAGAAGGCTCTTTCCCTAGGTCCTGCCAAACGACATTGTTTAGTTGACAGGACCCGGAGAAGACCCACTCTGTGGGACCTAACTGGTCGCTGGGATTCGTGCAGCAGAAGGTGGTCCCTGAGATAATCTGGTCCGGTGCCATGAAGGGCTTTATAGGTCATAACCAACACTTTGAATTGTGACCGGAAACTGATCGGCAACCAATGCAGACTGCAGAGTGTTGGTGTAACATGGGCATATTTGGGGAAGCTCATGATTGCTCTCGCAGCTGCATTCTGCACGATCTGAAGTTTCCGAACACTTTTCAAAGGTAGCCCCATGTAGAGAGCATTACAGTAGTCGAACCTCGAGGTAATGAGGGCATGAGTGACTGTGAGCAGTGACTCCCAGTCCAAATAGGGTCGCAACTGGTGCACCAGGCGATACATTTATTTTTAAATTAAACTGGGAATCAAAACATGCGCGTCCATATCTAGATATTGAGAAACAAGCCTTCCCCTCCCCAGACATCTGAAGATAAGAGAAGAACATGAGATTTGGAGATCCGCCAATTTAAATGTTCGGTGACTTCACACTTGTGTAAATACAAAAAGACTTGCTGTGCATCCTCAAATTTGTTGGCTCATTTCTACCATGCCTAGATAACCAGAATATCCTCGCTCTCCTTCTGTAGGATCTCAAAACCTTCAGGATGAGGTGGGAAAACTTCATCCAATTATGTCACATTCAAGAAGACGCATAATTGGGATTCTGTTCTATTAGCTTTTGTGCAAGGGGACTAATTCTGTGGATCTCTTTTGGGATCAGACAGAAAGCTTTGAACCGATTCAGAAATCCCTTCTCCTGAAGAGAAATCTAGGTTTTCTCTTCATAAGCCAACACTTCCATTAACACCTGGTTGTTGTCCCATCACTAGTGACTTTCATTAGATTCACTGGTGAAGTCCATAAGAATTGGTCAAAAAGTCAATTTGTGCAAAGCTCCCCTGTATATCATTTAAGGTAAGAGATTCAAGTGTTCTTTGATGGCTATTTTTGGTCTCACAGTCTGTCCATAGATTTGCTTTGAACAAAACCATAAGTGTTCATAGTGGTTAGTAATCAAAATATTTTTTTTCTGTGCCTGAAAGAGAGTATGATGTTAGATCTGCCTGCCAGAACACAGCAAACCACCAACCAAAAGCAAAGGTAAAAATGTCCAAGAAGAGAAAGTAGTGTCAAAAAACTCAAGATGATAGCTGTGACCAGAATATTGAAGCCTTGTACCTTTTTACGCAGGCTTTGTGTAAAAGAAAAATGGTTTGAGTAAAGAGGAGGTAAGTCTAGCATCTGATGGTCACTGTCTTGACTTTATCGAATTTCCCCCCTTCACGGGGACAGTGTGATGGCTCAGTGGTCAAGATGCTGGGCTTGTCAGTTGGAAATCCAACAGCCCAGGTCACTGATGGCGAACCTATGGAAGGTGTGCCACAGGGGACATGTGGAGCCATATCTGAGGGCACGCAAGATGTTACCCTGTGTCAGCTCCAGCATACATGAGTGCACTGGCAACCTTATTTTCAGCCTTCTTTTCAGCCATTTTCGCTCTCCCCACGGTCCAGGAAAGCCTCCTGAGCCCTGGAGATGGTGAAAAATGGCCCAGTGGGCCAATTGGAAGTTTGTTTCCAAATTTCCAGTTAGCCCCTTTGACCATTTTCACTCTACCGAGGCCTTAGGAGACTTTCCTGAACCAAAGGGAGAGCACTAAAACCAGCCCAATGGGCCTACCGGAAGTCTGGAGGCTTCAGTGAGGCCTATGTGCATGCACAGGGAGAAAAGAGTGGGAGGATTGTGTGCAGGGCTGGGCTACTAATCCCGCCCCTACTGGAATGGGCCAGGAACACGCACGCGCACCTGCCGCAAGATTCGGTTTCTGCGCATGCAGGAGGCCTGCTCTGTGCTCTCCTGCGCTGCAGGCATCCCTCTCCTGTGGCGCAAGAGAGCAGGAGTATGGCCGTAGCAGCAGCCGGAATCTCGCATGCGGCAGCAAAAATTGCCAATTTATTTGCTTCCGCGCATGCGTGGAAGCAAAAAACCCCGTAATTTTTTACCGAAATCACTGCAGTTACACATGCACAAGCAAGCCTACACACTCCGTTTTCCCTGGTTCCGGTCATTCTAGCTGGGGCCCATGGCTGGTTGTGTGCATGTGCCGGGGCAGTGTGGGGGTTGTGCGTATGCATGGAGGGAGGGCATTGCATTGTAGGTTTGGGCACACACATGCACAGTGTTATATGTGCACACTCCCTTTTGGCACCCGAGCCAAAAAGGGTTTGCCATCACTGGCCTAGGTTCAAGAGCCAAGCTCCATACAATGCGGTGACTCCTATCTTTGCCCCAGTTCCTGCCAACCTAGCAATTTGAAAGCATGGAAATGTGATTAGATAAATAGGTACCACTTCAGTGAGGAGCTAACAGTGCTCTGTGGTATCACGGTGGCCACATGACACAGAAATGTCTTCAGAGAACTTTGGCTTAATGCAGGGGTAGGCAGAGTTGGCTCTTCTATGATATATGGACTTCAACTCCCAGAATTCCTGAGCTAGCATGATTGACTCAGGAATTCTGGGAGTTGAAGTCCACAAGTCATAGAGGAGCCAACTTTGCCTATCTCTGGCTTAATGGATTTAAAATGGAGATGAGCACACAGACACCAAAGTCAGCAATGGCTAGCAGAGTAAAATACGCAGGAACTCGTTTGCCTCCTATCCTCCACCTTCATATGGATCTCACTCAACAGTTAAGATCCTAGAGATGACTGCATAAAGTCAATGACAGCTTGTGGATACCTTCCTTGAAAGTAACATTTAATTGTCAATTACAAGTTGCATCACTTGTAATGTTTTATCCGCCTAACTAGGGGTGGGCTACTGCAGCTCCAGAGCCCCCAATTTGCACTGAAAGATGTTGAAAGAAACGGCAGGGCGTCCTGCATAAGTCAACCCACAGTGTGGTAGTAAAAGTTTTGGTAGCCCTTCGCTGCTCCTAACCATTTTGCAAGGTAAGTTAGGCTGAGAAATAATGCTCACCTAAGAAGCTTCCCAGCTCAGCAAAGCTTTGAACCGAAGTGACCCGATGCCTAGTTTAATATCTCAGCTGTTGTTTTCCGGATGTGACGGACTACAAATTACAAAATTTCCATATGTAGACCAGACTGCATTGCACTAAGCGAGAGGGCTGCCCGAGGCAAATTATTCTGGCTTTCATAAAAGGACAGCAAGTGGTTAGTTGCTTAATTTATTGCATGTTTAATTTCCAGGCTGGGAAGAGAAATGCGTTTGGGATCTATTGCCTGGGGTACCAAGACACTATATCAGTGCAAGACTGGCATTTGCTGCTAAAGCAAGCCCAATACTACTGTTGACCAATTGTAACGGCATGTGGGAATGACCTTGGGAGGCAGGGGGAACAGCCAGAACCAAGGAAACTGTTGGATAAAAGGCAGCTTAACCCACAGAAGGGATGAGGGCAGAGAAAATGTCTCAGAAAGGATTCTCCATAGGTTGTGGGGGTTTTTTAATGTAAAAGGCAGTGGGGAAGAGATTATTTTTAGGCTTGTAAGGTTCTGTTTATATAACCCAGTGATGGCGAACCTTTTTTTCCTCGAGTGCCAAAACAGTGTGCATACACGCTATCACACATGTGCGAGTTCCCACACCCATAATTCAATGCCTGGGGAAGACAAAAACGGCTTCCCCCACCCCCTGGAGGCCCTCTGGAGGCCGGAAACAGCCTGTTTCCCAACTTCCGGTGGGCCCAATAGGCTTGTGTTTCGCCCTCCCCAGGCTCCAAAGGATTCCCTGGACTCAGGGAGGGTAAAAACGCCCTCCCCCATCCCCCCCCCCAGAGGGTGTCTGGAAGCTAAAAACGCCCTTCCAGAGCATCTGTGCAAGCCACAAATCAGCTGGCTGGCACACGTATGCATGTTGTTGTTGTTGTTGTTGTTGTTATTATTATTATTATTATTATTATTATTATTATTATTATTATTAATTAGATTTGTATGTCGCCCCTCTCCGTAGACTCGGGGCAGCTCACAACAACAATAAAACAATTCAAGACAAATCTAATAATTTAAAAACATTTTTAAAAACCCGTTATTAAAGCAGACATACACACAAACATACCATACATGAATTGTATAGGCCCAGGGGAGATGTCTCAATTCCCCCATACCTGACAGCAGAGGTGGGTTTTAAGGAGTTTACGAAAGGCAGGGTGGGTGGGGGCAGTTCTAATCTCAGGGGGGAGCTGGTTCCAGAGGGTCGGGGCTGCCACAGAGAAGGCTCTTCCCCTGGGCCCCAGCCAATGACATTGTTTAGTCGACGGGACCCAGAGAAGGCCAACTCTGTGGAACCTAATCGGTCGCTGGGATTCGTGTGGCAGAAGGCGGACCCAGAGATATTCTGGTCCGATGCCATGAAGGGCTTTATAGGTCAAACCAACATTTTGAATTGTGACCTGAAACTGATCGGCAACCAATGCAGACTGCGGAGTGTTGGTGTAACATGGGCATACCTTGGGAAGCCCATGATTACTCTCACAGCTGTATTGTGCACGATATGAAGTTTCCGAACATTTTCAAAGGTAGCCCCATGTAGAGAGCATTGCAGTAGTCGAATCTCGAGGTGATGAGGGCATGAGTGACTGTGAGCAGGGAGTCCCGGTCCAGATAGGGCCGCAACTGGTGCACCAGGCGAACCTGGGCAAACGTCCCCCTCGCCACAGTTGAAAGATGGTTCTCCAATGTGAGCTGTGGATCGAGGAGGATGCCCAAGTTGCAGACCCTCTCTGAGGGGGTCAATAATTCCCCCCCCCCCAGGGTTATGGACGGACAGATGGAATTGTCCTTGGGAGGCAGAACCCACAGCCAATCCGTCTTATCCAGGTTGAGTTTGAGTCTGATGGAGGTGAGCTAGGGAAATGGCTTGCAAACCAGCATATATGCCTCTGTGTGCCACCTGTTGCACCCATGCCATAGGTTTGCCATCACTGGTAACCTAACAATAAAGTAGAATTAATTCATCAAGATATGCTTCCTGCCTGGACTACATCACAAGCTGACACCAATCTTGCAAGCCTCAAAGCCTGGCAACCCTCTCACCTTGCAGCCAACTAAACTAAGGAAGACTCCCTTTTGAGATGTTTGCCACACCCACACATTTCTGTGGGCTAAGCTGCCTCTTATCTTACCGTTCTTGTGGCTGGGATTCTCCCTCCTCTTTCATAAGGTCATTACCACATACCATTACCCCAATGGACCCTCCTGTCCATTTATAGCAAGCATAGAACAGAGGGGTAAAAGATGTCTGTCCATGGCAGCTTTCTTACAACTCAAATGCCTTCTCAAACAGATTTTCAGGTTTCTTTTTCAGCCCTGCTAATGGAGAATTCTAGTTTTTTTACCCCAACATGTTAGGAAGGCTGATCTAGCCATCTTATCTCAGGGAAATGGTATTAATTCTGCCTTCCTTTCTTTACCCTTGGCCTCAAAGCAAACACCATTTCAAAAATCAGCCCATGTCATTCCGTAATTCTAATTCTATTTCCTACCAAAGAAACACTATCCAAGACGTTACAAGGGAGGCAAATGTTTCTATTCAGTTATAAAATCTTTTGCAGCCAAATTCTGTAGACACCAGTAATTTCATTAGTAATTGTGAGAAGACGGGAAAGGGAAAACCTATATCTCCCACAGGTTCCAAGCAAGAGGGGGGAGTGTCAAAAAAGTCAAGATGGTACCTGCTACCATGTGATTAAAGTCTCGGTCTTTTATATAAATCTTGACTACTCTGTAAATCAGATTTCCTAGATTTGGTGCCCTGCAAATAAGCTGGCACTTACACTTCAACAAAGTATCATCCCAAGTCGACTCTGCACACCCTTTCACTAGATGTCCATCCTTGGGACATTCATGGATAAGATACTATCTGGCAAAATCAGCCCCTGCTAGAGACACCTTTTTTTCTTGTCATGTGTCAATAGGAGTTTTGTTAGGAAGCATCCCTAAGAGGCAATGATTGGTTTCTGCACCCTGTTTTCAAGTGTTCTGGCAATCTCACACTATTCACAAGAGCCTACAAAACTTTTGCCAGACCCATCCTTGAATACAGCTCATCTGTCTGGAACCCATACCACATCTCGGACATTAACACCCTTGAAAACGTCCAAAGATATTTCACCAGAAGAGCCCTTCGCTCCTCCACTCGAAACAGAATACTCTACGAAAATAGACTAACAATCCTGGGTCTAGAAAGCTTAGAACTACAACACCTAAAACACGATTTGAGTATTGCCCACAAGATCATATGCTGCAACGGCCTACCGGTCAATGACTACTTCAGCTTCAACCGCAACAACACAAGAGCATGCAACAGATTCAAACTTAATATTAACCGCTCCAAACTTCACTGTAAAAAATATGACTTTAACAATCGAGTTGTCGAAGCGTGGAACTCATTACCGGACTCAATAGTGTCAACCCCTAACCCCCAACATTTCTCCCTTAGACTATCCACGATTGACCTCTCCAGGTTCCTAAGAGGTCAGTAAGGGGCGTGCATAAGTGCACTAGTGTGCCTTTCATCCCCCGTTCAATTGTCTTTCCTTTATCTCATATATCATATATATTTTCTTCCTTTCATATATCCTCTCCTCTATTTTTACATATTATCTTTATATATATTACTTCATGTCTATTCTCTTCCATATGTATTTGTGTATTGGACAAACAAATAAATAAAATAAATAAATAAATAATAAAAGTTTCCCAAAGAACGAGTATGTTGTGGGGAATGGGGCGGACCTCTTGTCTTTCCTCTGGGGAATCTCCAAAGTTTGGAGTCCTGCAGCTAGCACCGTGTTCATGAAATGTCTACCTACATTTCCTTGAATTGCTTTCGCACCGATGTGGTCTTGAAGCCTATGCGCCGAGCACATTGGCACCATAGCTGCATGGGCAAGGGACAAGGTTCGCTGAGGTCTCATACCTCGGTATCGCTCCCTTGCCCCCACCCTGCCTGAATGACAGGTCCCCTTACCTCTCCACCCACCTTCTCCAACCACAAGATCCGTCTTGAAGGAGGTGGTGTCTGTGTCTCTCCCCTGCTGGGGCACCGGCTTTTACCCTATATGGGGAGCAGCTGGGAGCTCCTTGGGCCCAAAATAGATGCAGCTGCCTCCTCTGGATTAGAGAGCTCAAGAGGAGACTTTCAGAGGGAAAGGGGAATTAAGATGGGAAGAGGGGGCTGGGAGGGAGAGGAATGGCAGAGAATGGATAGGTAGGCCAATAAAGGAGAGCAAACAGGATTTAGAATGCATGAACCAAAAGCCCAGGTTGATCTCTATGTGGATTATTGCTAGATAAGTGCACATGCTTGTTTTCGCATGGCGTCATCTAGTCTAAAATGGAAAACGGAGGTTTAAAGCGGAAAAAAAAACCCAGCCTAATGGAGTTTAGGTTGGGCCATGTGCAGTCAGCATCACATTGCTAAGGCTGCCTTTGGTAATAAAATGTGCTAGCCTAAGAATATTTTAATCAGCTTCCTGCAAGTTTCTAGCCCTCATCAATGCACAGGTAGCCAATAGGAGCAACTGGCTACATTTGAAGTTTATGAGAGAATGGATAAGTCAGATTTCTTGTCATGATTCTGTGCCTTGTCTCCTTGAATAAAAATAAAATACATTGTTATAAGTTACATTCTTTCTAATTAACTTGCCTCTTGTAATTCCCACTCCCAAGCAGAGAATTTGGACTGCTTTGGTGTTGGGTGGTGAATTGAAGCACAAAATATAATTTATGTTAACCATTGTACAATTTTAGGCCTGACAAAAACAGAAATCAAGTACGTGCCTTTAGTAACTGAGTGTACACATCTGTTCAAATATTGTAGGCAAGAGTGCATAGAATTGCAATCTTATTTTAGGATTGGATATATATTGGCCTTATAAAATGTTTGTAATCAGATTCCTAAGACCCATCAATTATGACCACATGCGGTAACTATGGGAAATGGAATAATGTTTTGAAAATTCTTAACAATTTGTTTCCATTGGAGAACTTAATTCTTCACTTAACAGCTTGGGAACTTGAGATCCTTACAGGTCTTTGGTAAATCACACAGACTCCAATACAGCTTGGCTTTGATTTAGTTCACAGTCTGACAGCTGCCAGTTTCCTCTGGATTACGTTTGTCGCTAGAGCTGATCGCTACATCTTTCCTATTGGTGTTAGGAACATTTTAGTGAGGCCTGCAAAAAAAAAATCTAGATGATCATAGGGTTCAGGAATTGGCCATTCCGCATCTCTTTGCTGACATTTATTTATTGATTGATTCAATTTTTATGCCGCCCTTCTCCTTAGACTCAGGGCGGCTTACAACATGTTAGCAATAGCACTTCTTAACAGAGCCAGTGTATTGCCCCCACAATCTGGGTCCTCATTTTACCCACCTCGGAAGGATGGAAGGCTGAGTCAACCTTGAGCCGGTGATGAGATTTGAACCGCTGACCTTTAGATCTACAGTCAGCTTCAGTGGCCTGCAGTACAGCACTCTACCTGCTGCGCCACCCCTGGCTCTTGTCATTTTGAGATGATCCAGGTTTTTGCCGTCCTACTGCTTTCTAGTTTAAACCATGATACCCATGAATTCGGAGACTAGCAGTCTAATGGTCCAAGTTAGACAATTCGGATTTAGTTAAACATTACAAAAGCTAATTCAGGGCATCTCTAGAAGAGAGGCATGACCTCGATATAATGCACATTTCACACACTCTGAAAGGGTTGAAGTGCCATTTTTCAGCAAGTCTCCTGAGAACACTAGATATTGTTAGACAAAACTCAAGTAATCAAATGAAACTGTGGAAGATAATGCAAAATTGGGAAACCTGCTCTCCAAATATTGTAGGGCTACGGCTCCTATCTGTTCTGCTTGGCCCTAATCGGATCAGAACAAAGAGCACCCACTCACCGAAAATTGAAACCAAAACAGATCTATATTTTAAAATGATTTGTACAACAAGGTCAAGTTTTTAGTCCATGTTGGCAGGTCTCCTGGTCAAATTGTCTAATAGATAAGGAGCAGCCAAAAGCCAAATCCAATTTCAGTGTTCTAATGTCTTTTAAACACACACTCACAAATCTTCATGTTTTCCTCAGACAGCTGCATCTCTGCACAATGAACTTAAAGGGATAATAGCAGTTTGCCAGCAAAGCATTTCTAGAATTTCAGATCTAGGACTTCCACCATTACAAACATTGAATCTCCATGTCTTTATACCCGAAAATCCTCACTTATATACTGTCTGGCTGTGGTCAACTGCTTCCTAGAAATATTCATTGTCTAGACTTTCTTCCATAGACTCACCTTCTGGAACTTTAAAGGTATTCCTGTCTGCTTTGTGACCTTCTGACCCAGGCATCTAATAGGCGCTCCTGATCCCCAATGTCTCCCTCCTCCTCTGACTCAGACATTACCCTCATTGGGGTTTCTATAGTCTCTGGAGGTTCCAAGGGTTTCTCAGGTTCCAATTCTGCCTCACTCTCACTCTCTGGTTCAGTTGTCAAGAACACTGACCTAGGGTACCAAGATGGAACCAGTTCATCCTCCTCAGAATCTGTGACTAACTGAGCTGGTTGTGGACCACTCACAACACCAGCATCCTTCTTTCACAGGCTATGTTGGATTGAAGCGGTAGGAGTTATTCAGCAACATCTGGATCCCTGTCAGCTAAACTGTTTTGGGGGGAGAGACCTTTGATCAACCACAAATTAGATTTAGATTTAGATTACACAACCTACTTCAGAAGACGATAGGAAAGAGGAAAACAGAAACCAGTATTGTCACCTTGAGCTCTTAAAAGATAATCTGGAAGATAAATGTTATTAATAAATTTATCAGCAAGATATAATAAAATACATATATCCAAAAATGATTAAAAGGAAGGGATTATATACTAACCATAACCCATAGCTTCTTGCTATAAGAAGAATCCTTCAGCCTTTTCAGTGTCTTGGATAGATGATAGATAGGATAGATAGATAGATAGATAGATAGATAGATAGATAGATAGATAGATAGATAGATAGATAGATAGATAGATAGATAGATAGATAGATAGATAGATAGATAGATAGATGATAGATAGGATAGATAGGATAGATAGATAGATAGATAGATAGATAGATAGATAGATAGATAGATAGATAGATAGATAGATAGATAGATAGATAGATAGATAGATAGATAGATAGGATAGATAGATAGATAGATAGATAGATAGATAGATAGATAGATAGATAGATAGATAGATAGATTAGATAGATAGATAGATAGATAGATAGATAGATAGATAGATAGATAGATAGATAGATAGATAGATAGATAGATAGATAGATAGATAGATAGATAGATAGATAGATAGATATAGACCAGAATATCTCCGGGACTGCCTTCTGCCGGATGAATCCCATTAGGTCCCACAGAGTTGGCCTTCTCCGGGTCCCTTTGACTAAACAATGTCGTTTGGCGGGTCCCAGGGGAAGAGCCTTCTCTGTGGCAGCTCCGACCCTCTGGAACCAGCTCCCCCCTGAGATTAGAACTGCCCCCACCCTCCTTGCCTTTCGTAAACTCCTTAAAACCCACCTCTGCCGTCAGGCATGGGGGAATTGAGATATCTCCCCCGGGCCTATACAATTTATGTATGGTATGTTTGTGTGTATGTCTGATTAATAATGGGTTTTTTAAAATGTTTTTAAATCATTAGATTTGTCTTGAATTTTCTAGTCTCTCAACATACAGGGGGTGGACCAAAAAATGGAAACACCTTGCAGCTCTTCCGTGGAATCCAGATTTGTGAAGCTCCCTTCTAACAGTTTTTGTGGAAACTGGGTTCTGTACATGTCTATTGAGCTCTGCAATGGTTTTAGGAGCTGTGGTCTTGCGATCCACTCTAACAATTCACTTTAGAATCCGACGGTTTCTCTCAGACAACTTCGATTTTCAACCAGACCTGTGCTTGGCTGAGGACATTTTCCCTTCTCTTTCTAAAGCAGTCATTACTTTTGAGACATTACCTCTTGAAACACCAAACATTCGGGCACCTTCTATTACACCAGCCCCTGCCATTCGAGCACCAACAATTTGGCCTTTTTGAAAGTCTGAGAGGTCTGCCATTTCTAGGTTATAACCAATTTCCTTAAATTTCTGTTTTTAAAAATGTAATTTAAAAAAACACATCAAATAACAGAATTTTTAAAAAATGTAATTTAAAAAAACACATCAAATAACAGAATTTTTAAAAAATGTAATTTAAAAAAACACATCAAATAACAGAATTTTTTAAAAAAACATTAAAATATGTCAAGTTTTGATTTATCTGAACATGTTCAAACATTGTGATGCCAAAAAGTCAAGTGTTTCCATTTTTTTGTCCATCCCCTGTATTTTTTTTACATCGTGACAAGCAAAACCTGATGCAGTGTTCTAAGTTGTGAGCCACCCCGAGTCTATGGAGAGGGGCGGCATGCAAATCTAAATAAATAAGTAAGTAAATAAGTAAGTAAGTAAGTAAGTAAGTAAGTAAGTAAGTAAGTAAGTAAGTAAGTAAGTAAGTAAGTATGGTCTTAGGAAGTCATTATAAAATGGTATTTATTATTGATTCTAGCCATCTTGTCATGCAGCCTAGAACTGTGTTGGCTGTTTGGAAAACCGCAGCAGCCTCCTGGCTCATATTTAAGAGACTATCTCCTAGGATTCCACAATCCCTCTCAGTTAGTACTATAGAGCCAGATACCACCTATATCAGTGATGGTGAACCTCTCTTTCCTTGGATGCCAAAGGTACATATGTGCTCACACCACATATGTAGTGGTTTGCAGTTTGTGCGTGACCTCTCCAGTGGCAGTCCTGTGGGCGTCAACAGATTTGTTTTGTATTTTTTGCTCCAAGCGCATGCGCCAAGATTTCAGTGGGGTTTTTTGGCTTCTGCGCATGTCCCCTCGTGAGATTTCAGCACATTTTTTCTTCCTGCGCATGTGCAGAAAAGCATGCTGGACACACACACATACAAAACTCAAATGAATCTGAGTGCACAGCGCACCATTAGCAGCGGTAGTGGCAATTTTCAGACACATAATTCAATGCCCCCATGCCTCCCGCCCCATGCACATGTGCATGCTATACCCCGCGCATGCGTGCATGAACACATACCCCTCTGCTGCTACTCCATTTCTCGACTTCCACTAGGCCCAGTAGGCCCACTTTTCGCCCTCCCTAGCATCCAGAGGCTTCCCTGGAGCCTGGGGAGGCCGAAACGCCCTCTCCCACTCTCCGTAGGCCCTCTGGAGGTCGAAAACGCCATCTCAGAGCCTCCGCATAAGCCAAAAATTACTGGCCGGTGTGCACATGCACACTGGAGATGAGCTACGGTAGCGGTTCATATGGTGGTAGATATGGTTATGCATGCCATCACAGACCTATATTACAGTGTACCTGTGTGTGTGTTTTATTTTTCTTGTCTAAATGTAGAACCTTACTTTTCTCACCCTTCAATTTCATTTTGCTAGATAGCGCCCTATGTTCAAATTACATAAAAACTAGGGCACGGGGATTATCTTGCACTTGGCATTTGGAACAAGAGGGATTGACCTGTAGCAAAGCCATATATGACCACATAATGGCAACTATTTAATAATGGCTGTGTATAGATTTTTTGTGTGCAGATTTTGCATTAATTTTATTCTGCAGACTTCCAATAGTCAGTTGCTAGAGACACTTTGCTCAACTGTGATTGAGCACTTAAGGCCCTTCCTGGACAGGCGGACCACTTAAAGAAACTCAAGCTTTCATCACTCCTCATCTGAGCTATTGTTAATGCGCTCTATATGGGGCTGCTATTTTGAAAATTCAGTAGTCTAGAATGCAACAACCTAGTTATTAGTTAATTATTGTCAAAACTACACGACAATACTGACACTTAGGATCTTAGAAACATAGAAACATAGAAGTCTGACAGCAGAAAAAGACCTCATGGTCCATCTAGTCTGCCCTTATACTATTTTCTGTATTTTATCTTAGGATGGATATATGTTTATCCCAGGCATGTTTAAATTCAGTTACTGTGGATTTATCTACCACGTCTGCTGGAAGTTTGTTCCAAGGATCTACTACTCTTTCAGTAAAATAATATTTTCTCATGTTGCTTTTGATCTTTCCCCCAACTAACTTCAGATTGTGTCCCCTTGTTCTTGTGTTCACTTTCCTATTAAAAACACTTCCCTCCTGAACCTTATTTAACCCTTTAATATATTTAAATGTTTCGATCATGTCCCCCCTTTTCCTTCTGCCCTCCAGACTATACAGATTGAGTTCATTAAATCTTTCCTGATACGTTTTATGCTTAAGACCTTCCACCATTCTTGTAGCCCGTCTTTGGACCCGTTCAATTTTGTCAATATCTTTTTGTAGGTGAGGTCTCCAGAACTGAACACAGTATTCCAAATGGGGTCTCACCAGTGCTCTATAAAGCGGGATCACAATCTCCCTCTTCCTGCTTGTTATACCTCTAGCTATGCAGCCAAGCATCCTACTTGCTTTCCCTACCGCCTGACTGCACTGCTCACCCACCCACTCATCTTAACTGTTTAATAGTCAGAACAGTTAATCAGGCTCATAGAGTTTGCTTTTCAGTAATAATCCGTTTTGTAAACTCTGCTTCCTCTAGAAATCAGTTGTTTTGGTCTTCTGAAAGCTTTTTTTCTAAATAAAATTTGCCTTCATTTGTACAATTTCTTGTACAAATAAAGGCAAATTTTATTTAGAAATTTTATTTCAGACTTGTGAGCCTTATACTGCTAGGTTCATTGAAGGGAGGGGTAGTGCTTTATGTTTTCAGAGATTTTTTAAATTGTACTTGCTATGATTTGAGAATACTTTAAAAAAAATATCTGTCCCTATGATCTTGAATCAAAGCTTCATGCCCAGACATATGATTTTCTGCAGGAAAAAAATAATATTACTATAATTTGCATTCTTAAAACTGAAAAGCAGTTCAGGCAAGCTTTTTCTTTCAGGTGGAATTAGAACCTTTAAAAAAAATTAATGGCCTCATTAGTGATTATTTTTTTATCAAGTGAAGACCAGATCAGCATAGTTACAGCACCCCTGGGACACAGTTGCCATTTGTGACTTCTCCAGTCAGCTTTCAACAAGCTTAAGTCAATAAGAAAAGCTGGATTCGCTTAACAATCAGTTATTTGCTTAACCCTCATTGTAAAATGTTGTAACATTGGGCATCTCACTCAACAACTGCCTTGCCTAGGAACAGAAATTCTGGTTTTAATTTGGTCATAGGTTAAGGATTACCTATGTGTGTTATGGACCAATATAGATAATATAAATAGAATAGCAAAATCTCCAAAATTCCCTGTACCAAAATGATTGACTAGGTAAATTCAATTGGCATTTAAGCATGATAGCTAGTAATAAGAGTTACAGAGCTAATATGTTTCCCCAAAGCTCATATTCTTATCCAGAAATTAAAGACATTCCTGCCAAAATAACAACTTGAAAATAGAAATTTTCTTGAGGATGTAGGCTGCTTGCATTTGGATTTTATTTGCTTTCCTACCAGTTTGCAGCTGCTTCAACCCGAAATGGCAGGACTGATTAGGAATTTGAAATTTAGCCCAACTACTCTATAAGGCACTAGATTGGGAAGGTTATTCTAAAGTTAAATTGCTAATTAATATGATCTGATTAAGTTAATTCAGGTCCGCACTTACAAAGACCAACAGCACCCCCTTCTGGCCAAAGTAGGGCACCCCCTTCTGGCCAAAGTTATGGAATTATTTTTACTATATACTATATACAGGCGAAACTTGAAAAGTTAGAATATTGTGCAAACGTTCATTTATTTCAGTAATGCAACTTAAAAGGTGAAGCTTAATATATGAGAGATATTCATAACATGCAAGGCAAGATAGTTCAAGCAGTTATTTGTGATGATTATGGGGTAGAGCTCATGAAAACCCCAAACCCACCAACTCAGAAAATTAGAATATTACATGTGATCAATAAAACAAGGATTGTACATAGAACAATATTGGACCTCTGAAAAGCATAAGCATGCATATGTACTCAGTACTTCGTTTGGGCCCTTTGGCGGCAATTACTGCTTCAATGCGGTGTGGCATGGAAGCCATCAACCCGTGGGGCTGCTGGGGTGTTTGGCAGACCAGGATGCTTCAATAGCGGCCTTCAGCTCTTCTGCATTGTTCATTCTCATGTCTTTCATCTTCCTCTTGGCAGTGCCTCAAAGATTCTCTATGGGGTTCCGGTCAGACAAGATTGTTGGCCAATCAAGCACAGTAATCCCACAGTCACCGAAGAAGGTTTTGGTGCTTTTGGCAGTATGGGCAGTTGCCAAGTCCTGCTGAAAAATTTAAGTCACTATCCCCATAAAGCTCGTATGCAGATGGAAGCATGGAGCGCTCCAAAGTCTCCTTTCAACCTTGGCAACTTGAAAATGGGTGGGCTTCAATTCCCAGAACTCCCCAGCTAGGCATGTGGAATTTAACTGCAGTAAGGCAAACACCATGGTCGTTTAAGTGAACTTCCAGTCATTAATCAAACACTATAGTTGTCAAACAAGTCCGTTTCCCCCAATGGGCATTTTTAACCTGAAACCAGAAGGAATTGTTGGAAACTTGCAAAAAAGCTTAGAAAATCTCAGTCACGTAACTATGTGGGATATTGTAACTAGTTGTGTGTGTGTGTGTGTGTGTGTGCGCGCATGGCTGTCAAAACTCCAAAAACAGGTCAAGTAACTCTGGAGAGATCAGTAGTAAATTAGAACACTTGCTAAGAAACTGGCCATTAAGCGAGGACCATATGTATTGGGTTAGTCTTAAGGGTTCAGAGCTGTATGGAATCTGACCCTTTGGGGGATTGCAAAAGATCTGGATAGGGTAATCCTCGTAAGGGGAACTAGGATTGTGCCCACCATGGGTTTTTTTGGAAAGTTGTTGTCTCACATGTAAAGTTAGACCTCAACTTACAACCACAATCAAGTCCAAACTGAAATAGCTTTTTTATTTTTTTTGCAGTAGCCCTTAACAGGATGAAAAGGCAACAGAATTTGAGAGGGTGTTATTTTTCCAGTAAGAAACCAAGATCAGAACCAGTTGCATCGGAATTAGCCTTGGATGATACAATACCGTCACAAGCAAAATCACCCCAACTTGGAGAAAGCAGCACATCAATTGAAATAGATAGTTCCAAAATTGAAAATAGTCTTCCTGAATGCTGGACAGTGCTACAATACAACAAATTTAAAGAAAAATATGATAGTTTCTAACAAAAAATTAGGTTGCAATACTGTATTGTACAAAACATGACTTCGTAAAAGAGAAAAGTGTTCATGTCTCAAAAGAATGAAAATATTTTCAGATTGAGGCATCAGGGAAAAACAAAGATACAACAAACTTCTCTAAGGAAAAAAAAGGGAATATTTTTCATCAATAACGTTTATGAGCAAGGTTCTCATAACAATGTGAACAGGAATCTATGACAAAAACAATATATAAGATGACTGAAAAATATTTATCTACTACTTGTAGAGTATTTAACAGAGTTTACAGTCTGGCACAAAGATGTAAACCATTTTCAGACATAGAAGATGTGATAGAATTGCAAATTAAAAATGGATTAGATATGAGAATAGGATTACATTAATGCAAAACTCCAGTGAAAATAGATTTCATTGCAAAATAAATTTTAAAAAGATATATTTACTGAAATCAACTTGAAAATATTTGATTATTGACAAAGCCTCAAAGATATCTTGCAAACCAGTTGTTATAGTTTTCTTAAAAGTTGAGGATTCAGTTATCTCACCAACAATTTTTGTTGAGTTAGTTGAATTAGAAAAACAAGATGCAGAGACAATATGCTCTTCAGTTATGGAAAATTTAAATAATGTTGGGTTTACTAAAAACTAACTAGAATAAAATTTAATAAGATTTTGCTCCGATGGTGCCAGCATTATGCTTGGGAGAAAATCTGGAGTGAGTAGTAGAATAGCAAAAGTTTCCAAACATAATATGGCACTATTGTCTCTAACTTGTTTTAGATGATTCAATAAAAGAAATAAAGCAAGTAAATCATTTTAAAATATTTATTAATAAGATATATACTATTTTTCATCAATCCAATAAAAACCAAATTGAACTTACCAAAATATCTGAACAACTTGGAATTAAAATTCTAAAGATTGGTAGAGTTTTTGGACCAAGATGGGCTGCCTGTAGTTTAAGGTCAATCGTAGCTGTGTGGCATGTTTATCCAGCACTACATCAGTATTTTCATTCAAATGAAAAGTACTTAGGCATGGCTGCCCCTATTGAAAATAGGTATGTTATGACTGATTGGGCATTGATTATTGACATTCTAAATGAAATTTCTCCTTTCAGATGTATTGCAAGCAAGAAATGTAGACATAATAAAGGCTGAAAAACTTGTGATAAGATCTGTTAAAGCATTTCAAATGCTTAGAAAGGAAAAGGTGGTGAAAAAAAGGTTGATGGTTAATTACCTTCAAAAATATCTAATTTGTAAAAAATCATCCATTTGTTGGACTTCCTTGGGAAAGACCTTTGAAAAGCATAACAAATTTGAATAAAAGAGTAATGGATTGTGAACATTTAAAAACAGGTAGCCAATTTCAACATACAATTTCTCAATTTTTTGGAGCCAGATTACTGGAATATTGGTAAGTAGTAGTCCCATGTAAAGCAGCTGAAGAACAATTGCTTGAATTTTGTGACATTTTCAATTACAAAATTTATGTTAACCATTATCGGGATTTTGTAGAAAATGTTTTAAAAGATTCCAATAAATATGCAATTCCTGATAGTATTTTAAAAAGCTAAAGATACTGTCAGAACAATTGCGGTAAGTTCAGCAGAAGCAGAAAGGGTCTTTTCAAAAATGAAACTCATATGTTCCAAGAAGAGAAATTGCCTGACCATTTCCAAGATAGCAAACATAATGACTTTCAGTTTAATTGACCGAGCTCTAAAGGATTGGGACCCTATTCCTGTAGTTTAAAATTTGTTACGAGTAAATCACACATCTAATGATGCTCAAATAAAACTTAAGAAAAGTAAAAGTGAGGACGCCAATCAAGCAGCAATTTGGAGATACCTAACATAAGCTTTATTTTTTGTCAGGTATTATTTAATAGTTTTTCATTCATATTGTAAAACTCATGTAGTTTTGTATAAATAATGTTTATTCATATTGCAAAACTTGTATAGTTTTTCATTCATATTGTAAAACTCTTGTAACAAAATCTAGTTTTATGTACCTCTTTATTCTTATTTAAGTATTAAATGCATAAAATAAACTACCTTTTGGTATATCTTTTTTTATACTTAAAACAGTAACTAGGGCAAAGAAATGATGTCGAGTTGGTCACTCCCACCCAGTCACATGACCCACCTACCCATGCCCTCAGAACCTGTTGTTAAGTTATTTGAATCCCACCACTGGATCATGTACCCTATTCCTTCATTCAGTCCCTCCAGACCAAGAAAAGTCAATGCAAAACACTTCAAAACTATTACTGAGAGAATCAGAGAAATATCCATTAAGCAATCAGCAATCAAAATGGGACTAAGAGAAGGCTTATACATGAAGCCTGATGATTATCAAGCATTCTGCAGGTAATCCTTGCTTAGAGATCATTCATCCAGCCACTGTACAAACAAACACACTGTACAAAGGTACTGGGAAAATAATTTTGTAGCTCATTTACAACTGACCTATGTAGTGTCCCTCGGTTAAATGATCACCATTAGAGTCAAAAATAATTGTTTTGTTCTTACAGATTCCCCGACTCCCCACAGAACAGAGAAATTGGAGAAGGGTTTCAAGAGAGTAAGCTGTTTGCCCTTCTACAGTCAGATGGCAATGTGATCATAATCTCTCTTTCGTCTGACACTTTCGCCCACCTCCATAAGGGAGATTGGAGCAGAAAAGATTTCAAAAAGGAAATATCAGTTTGTTCTTCTACATACTGATAGCCTGGCAGCAGGAAAGGATCAGGCAAAGAAGAGATTGTCTACAGAAATGTATTTGCTTTTTTTTTTTTCATTCCACCCTCAATCAGAGCAGAAACCAGAAAGAAACAAATTTCATGACAGCATTGCAAGCTGTTTGCACAAAACAACTTCAGCATTCAAACTCTGGATTGTGATGCAACCACATTACTTTTCAAGACAATAAGATAGCACTCCATCATTTGGGGAGTGGCTAGGAGGCAAACAAACCAAACCAAACCAATACCAAACCAAAGATGTGAAACTGACTCATCTTAACCCTTTCTGGCCGTAAAGCAATTGTAGTGATGTGACTCTGTGTTCACCCCACTTAGGGATCACTTTGTTTAGTGGCAAAGTTGCCGCCCCCAATTAGGTCTTAAAGCGACTACTGTAAATGTAAAGTAACGTCTTCACTTGATTCCATATTTGCCAATCAAGGCATGGAAATTAGTTCAAAAGGACATCTGACAAATATTCATTTTTATCCCAAAATAAACAAGCTGCTCCCCCCTGCCCCACCTTTCAGTTTTTACTAATTTTACTTACTATATTTTTTCTTTAAAAAGTTCACTTTAAAAAGGTAAAATGATGTTTCCTTTATTTTTTTTATACAAACTCCCTCCCCCCATAAACAAAACACAGAACTGTATCCCAGAATAATTAAAAAAGGGAGAGAAAAAATTCGAAGAGGCGGGGGGGGGCCTGAGCAGTCCAACTAGTCCACAGTAGAAAAATAAATCTTAAAAGAGAAGGAAGGGAGGCAGTGGGAGTAAGAGGACAGTCTTCCCAGAGGTGTATTCATAGCATGATGCAATTCCCTGGGGTGTAGACTGTTTAATGAGTGACCATAATTTGGTGGGAAGGGGTAAGAAGGAATCAGAAAAAAGAATATATATATATGTTTTTTCCTCTGTTGGATGAGGCCAGAACAAGGCCGAAATAGCGCAATCCTAGTCTCCCTTAATTTTAAAAATTCAGCAAAAACATGTGAGATATATATATATATATACAGTGGTCCCTCGAGTTTCGCGATCTCGATCTTCGCGAAACGCTATATCGCGAGTTTTCAACCCGGAAGTAAACTCCACCATCTGCGCATGCGTGCCCTTCCACGCATGCGTAGATGGTGGAGTTTCCCCGCCGGGCAGAGGCTTCCCTGGGTCTTCCCCCTCTTGCCCCGGTAAGGCGCGAGCAACGGCGTGGGCGGGTGGGCGGCACACGCGCGGGGAAACCCCAGGGCCGCTTCTCAGCTGAGAAGCGGCCCCAGCAACAGCGCGGGGGGGGGGCGGGCGGCACGCGCGCGGACAAGCAGCAGCAGCGAGGCGGCGGGGAACCCCAATCTTCGGCTCCTCGCTGCTGCGGTGGAAATAAAAACACCATCTGCGCATGCGCAGATGGTGTTTTTACTTCCGCACCGCTACTTCGCGACAAATCGATCATCGCGAGGGGTCCTGGAACGGAACCCTCGCGATGATCGAGGGACCACTGTATATACATGTATCACATTTTTGCTGAATTTTTAAAATTAAAGGAGACTAGGATAGCGCTATTTCGGCCTTTTTCTGGCCTCATCAGCTAGCCATACCCTTACTGGGAGATGTCTGTCTGTCTGTCTGTCTGTCTGTCTGTCTGTCTGTCTGTCTGTCTGTCTGTCTATCTATCTATCTATCTATCTATCTATCTATCTATCTATCTATCTATCTATCTATCTATCTATCTCCCAGTAAGGGTATGGCTAGCTGATGAATATATATATATATATATTCGAATTTTTTGGGGGGGAAGCAGCCAATTTCCCCCCACAAGAGGAAACTTCAAGGGGAAAGGAATACATTCAGAAACTCCATACATTCACCGAGCAAAGCAGGGGTACAAACGGTGGAAGTCAACATTTATCCTGGAGCTACAGCCACTCCCACTTTCTCCAGGTAGTGTTTCTTGTGGACCATCCAACTGCAGAGGCTTGAAGAAAGGGAGGGGGTATGAGGAGGAAGAAAGAGGGAAAGTACAGACCAATTTCTCAACAACAACCCAAACAGGACCAAAGTAGTGCAGACTAAGGGGTCGAAACCTGATAGCAGAACCCCAAGGGGGTCATGTACCTAGATGGGGTGGGGAGAGTGGGTAAGCAAAAGGGAGGCTCGCTCCATACCCAGGGGAAAGGGGGCAGGAAAAAGTGAGGGGGATGACGTCTATCCCCATCTCAAAGATTTCTCAAGGAAAGTCTAGAAGTCTGTTGGGTGTTCAAGCCCATCTGGTACCTGCAGTCAGCATCAGAGCTTCCATCCAGTAATGGACAGAGTAAAAGGGCTTGTTCCCTTATTATAATTATTATTATTTTTCACATCACCACTGGGTTCAAACAAATGAGTACTGGTTGTTCACAGCCCTAGCTCGCCCTTCTGACTCCTCTGGCAGAGGAAGGGATCCCCCAACTCTCACAGACGCTCCCTCATCCACCTCTGGCTCCATCTGGGCTTCCTCTTCAGCCTGCCCTTTAGACTCCGGCAATCCGTGGTCCAGAGGAACATGAGGTGGCCGGGCTGGAGGGAGAGGAGGTGGCAGTGGCAGGTTATGAGAGATGCTCGGCTCTGTGGAGGGAGAGAAGAGACAGGTGGACAGACAGAGAGACAGATGGTCTGGGGTTAAGACAGGAAGAAGGAATAAACACCGAGAGCCAGTATTATTCCAGCAAGATACACATCACAAACAGATTTAGTATCAACTATGTTATGATATCCAATGCTTGACAAATGCAATCATTCAGGAATTAATAAAGGAGAATATTTGTATCTCAGGGTTTTATTGTATTGATTTGGCTTCTAAAACTTGCTTCTTGCAATAGCCCCTGAATGAAATCAAGTTACTATTGTCAAAAGAATGTATAAAGACAGGAGTGGCTGTGGCTGTGTTTTTTGTTTTTTTTAAAAAAATCTATACCAAAATAGATACTTCCCATAGAAACATAGAAACATAGAAGTCTGACGGCAGAAAAAGACCTCATGGTCCATCTAGTCTGCCCTTATACGATTTTCTGTATTTTATCTTAGGATGGATATATGTTTATCCCAGGCATGTTTAAATTCAGTTACTGTGGATTTATCTACCACGTCTGCTGGAAGTTTGTTCCAAGGATCTACTACTCTTTCAGTAAAATAATATTTTCTCATGTTGCTTTTGATCTTTCCCCCAACTAACTTCAGATTGTGTCCCCTTGTTCTTGTGTTCACTTTCCTATTAAAAACACTTCCCTCCTGGACCTTATTTAACCCTTTAATATATTTAAATGTTTCTATCATGTCCCCCCTTTTCCTTCTGTCCTCCAGACTATACAGATTGAGTTCATTAAGTCTTTCCTGATACGTTTTATGCTTAAGACCTTCCACCATTCTTGTAGCCCGTCTTTGGACCCGTTCAATTTTGTCAATATCTTTTTGTAGGTGAGGTCTCCAGAACTGAACACAGTATTCCAAATGTGGTCTCACCAGCATTCTATATAGCGGGATCATAATCTCCCTCTTCCTGCTTGTTATACCTCTAGCTATGCAGCCAAGCATCCTACTTGCTTTCCCTACCGCCTGACTGCACTGTTCACCCATTTTGAGACTGTCAGAAATCATTACCCCTAAATCCTTTTCTTTTGAAGTATTTGCTAACACAGAACTGCCAATACAATACTCAGATTGAGGATTCCTTTTCCCCAAGTGCATTATTTTACATTTGGAAACATTAAACTGCAGTTTCCATTGCTTTGACCATTTATCTAGTAAAGCTAAATCATTTACCATATTACAGACCCCTCCAGGAATATCAACCCTATTGCACACTTTAGAGTCATCGGCAAATAGGCAAACTTTCCCTACCAAACCTTCCCCTGTGTCACTCACAAACATATTAATCCATAATCCATTATAATATGCAAAATAGGCATAAAGCATTGTGCTTCTGCATAAAGTCAGCTTAAATCATTTGTAGGCAATTCTTTGGCGATTAGGCAAGTTCCTATTCCAGGAACCTTGTGCAAACTGATTATACTGAACTGCACACTTTGCACATGCACAAAAGCACAGCCGTTTTACCAATGTGCAAAAATGGACACATTCTGTTTTGAACTCTGTCCTTAGAATCAGGTTTACTTAAGCCAGAATTTATGTAGGCTAGAAATTGTTTGAACTACATTATTATTACTTGGGCTATTTACCTGCTCAAAAATAATCTTACCTAATTAATTTCAGGTGTTTTTACTGTCAGTCTACAGTTGGTGCCTTTTAAAGATATAAAACTCTTTGAACTATCATTCAACAAGGTAAAATCCTAGGCTATGTTTAGTTTTTTTTTATTATTTGATAGATACCATTCAGAGACTGCAATTCCAAATATTAATAGAAAAAGGCTGACAATCATGGAGAGATGGAAGGCATGATAAATGCAGCATTGAAATTCCTATCCGTTACTTTACACGAGCATGTGTCAACCTCAGCAACTTTGAGAAGGTGTGGAATTCAACTTCCAGAATTCCATAACTATTTGGCTGAGGAATTCTAGGAGTTTCAATCCATGCTTCTTAAAGTTGATAAAGTTACATCTCACAGAATATTGGCAACATGCAATGAAAGGTGACCATTAGGACATGACTTTTTAATTAAAAGAGAATTTCAAATACTTCCAAAATTTGAAGGAATGTATGTATTTTATACTGCCAATATTAGATAATCAATTCACTAATCTAAGGAAAGGCTACATATACAGGTGAAATCATAATGATTTATTTTGCCCTAATATGCTGAATATTCTACTTTTTGAAGCTGGAAAAACTGAAAAAAATTAAATGTTTAAGCTCCTTTACAAACGTCTTGTGCTATTTTAGAAACATATTGTACTGTTCTTTTTTTTTCTCCTCTAAGAGACAATACCTATGCAGTATACAGTACCTACCTTATTTCTATAACATATTTGGGAACTATAAGAATTTTCAATTATGGACATCTTCCTGTGCTTCATAGTGAGGACAAAAGTTAAGGCAATCATGCTGGTCATTTTTTCATTCTTGATCACTCTTTATGCAAGAAAGATACTCTTTCTTGCATAAAAGCTTGTGCTGACCAAATGGCTCCATCTTCATCTGAATCACCAGAGATGTGCTATGTTCCTTCTTGCCTCAAATGCTCTACTGTCAACCCACTGCCAAATAAACCCTCCATCAAGGAACTCAACGATTTCAGACCAATTGCTCTAACATCTGTAGTTATAAAAACCTTTGAAAGACTAGTACTAGCCCACCTGAAAATCATCATGGATCCACTGTTAGACCCCCTGCAATTTGCATACCCAGCAAATAGATTGACAGATGATGCTGTTAATATGGTTCTGCACTACATCCTACGTCTTGACTCTCCAAAGATCTATACAAGGGTCCTCTTTGTAGACTTCAGCTCAGCATTCAATACCATATTTATAGATATTCTTCTAACTCAACTAAATCAGCTACCTGTATCTGACCAACTTGTAAATGGATCATATGCTTCCTAATAGATAGAGCTAAGCAGAATCTCATCAGATACCTGTACAATTATCACAGGGAACCCCAAGGCTATATGGTATCTCTTTTCTCTATACTGTATATACCAATGACTGCATCTCAAAAGATCTGTCTGTTAAATAAAGTACTGAAGTTTGCAGGTGTTACAACAGCGATTGGTCTCATTCACGACAATGACAAATCTGCATACAGACAGGAGGTTGAACAACTAACCTTGTGGTGTGACCAGAACAATCTTAAACACATTCCAAACCGTAGAAATTGTGGTAGGTTTTAGGAGAAATCCTCCTATATTACTTCCTTTTACAATACTAGACAGCACAGTGTCAACAGCAGAGACCTTCTAGTTTCTAGGTTCTACCATATCTCAAAACTTAAAACGGACATCTAACATAAAAAATGTCATCAAAAAAGCACAATAAAGAATGTTCTTTCTGCGCCAACTCAAGAAGCTCAAACTGCCCAAGGAGCTGTGATACAGTTCTACAGAGGAATTATTGAATGTATCATCTGCACCTCTATAACTGGTTCGGTTCTGCAACCCAACAGGACCGACACAGACTTCAGAGGATAATCAGAACTGCAGAAATAACCATTGCTACCAACTTGCTTCCATTGAGGACCTGTATACCGCACGTGTCAAAAAGAGGGCTATGAAAATATCTACAGACCTATCATATCCTGGATATAAATTGTTTCAATTTCTACCCTCAAAATGACACTATAGGGCATTGCATATCAGAACAACTAAATACAAGGACATTTTTTTCCTGAATGCCATCTTTCTGCTAAACAACTAATTCCCACAACACTGTCAAACTATTTACTAAGACTGTATTACTATTATTCCTCTCATTCTTCCTATTACCTATCTCCTCCCACTTATGACTATTCTTCATTTTTTGTACCTGTATGATTTATATTGTTTATTTGTTTTCTAGTATGATTTGATTGCTTATTTAATAACCTATGACTATCACTAAGTGTTGTATCTTATGATTCTTGATGAATGTATTTTTTCTTTTTATGTACATAAAAGGTATATACACCTAAGACAAATTCCTTGTGTGTCCAATCACACTTGTCCAGTAAAGAATTCAATTCTATTCTATTCCTATTTAATTCTATTTCTATTCTTCTCCAAACTAGAATTCATTTGAAGCCTTGGATTATAAATCTCATTAATATCAAGCAAATGGTAAAGACAGTCTAACCCAAACCATCTTGAAGGATCTGGTAGGTGGGGAACTGGTTTAATAAATAGTATTCTTCATGTTACATTATGAGCTTATCCAGAAAGTGGTGGTGGCCAGACAGGGAAATATCACCAGATTCAAAATTGTTTCAGCCACCTGAATAAGTAAATTTCTAGAAGAGGGGAGTAAAAGAGGCAGCAGTACTATTATTTGGAGTTTGGGTAGATAATCGTTAACTTTGAGCTGTCCATCACAAATGAGTATTTTCTGCAGAGTTCTGCTGTATCTAATGCAATTGAATTATAGAAGGAGTTGCCCAAATGATAATTGAAACTTTAGCTCTAAGATCTCCCTCTGCAGAACACTGGCAGCTCCCTTGTGCCAAACCAGACCATGGTTCCATTCAGTTAGAAAAAATATTAGTGGCTCTTCGGGGTTCTGGACAGAAGCATTTCTTAGTTCTACCTGGAAATGGTAGAAGCAGCCCCTGAAATCTCTCCCCTGCTTCCTGGTGTCAAACACAGTGGATGGCGTGGACACTGCATTCACATGACCCATGGATAGCGATGGCTATGGCGTGGGGGCCGTGACACACGCACACACACGGTCATATCCCTGCCTTCCTCCTGTGGTACCTATTGCACACTTACACGCAGTCACCCGCGGAGGCAGCAGCAAGGATGGAGATGAGGTTGGGGGGCGAGTCGGGGTCCCCACTGAACCCAGACACTGGTGCTCGGCTCCCAGCCCGGTCCCGGCCTGTGACAGAGATGCCCACATCAGAAACAGGGATTGGGGATGAGGAAGAGAGGGAGCAGTGAACATGGGGGTGAACAGGTTTATCCTCCCTCCTGCTACATGCATGCCAGGGCTGGAAAAGACTGGTGGATAAGGAGTGGGTCAAACAAAGGAGGGGCAGACTGGAACGACAATGGAAAAATGTGGAGGGAGATGGAGCGTGATATGGACTAGCAATAATGTCTATGTTCTTTCCACCCCGCAGCTCCACTTCGTCCTACACTCACCATGCAGCCTTTGCGAAGCAACCACATAGCTGACAAGCGTCACATCACTGGAGCCCCCTGATTCGAGGGGGATGGGGTGGACCCGGAAGTGCTCCAGCATGTCAAATATAGTCTGGAACCAGAGATGCTGAACTCGGCACTGCCCTTCTTCATTCAGGGAGAGGCGCAGGTGCTAGGGGGGTATGAAAACAAAACTGGGTGAGAAACTACTGAATCAGCGTCCAACCTATCCTGTCCCAAAGCCTCTTATGTCTCGAGGCAAGACGGGAGGCAAAGAAATAAATAAATTTTAAAAACCACCATTTGATAGATTTCCCCCCCGGCTGCACTCACCTTGGCTTTGCCCTGAAAGTTGAAGGTCAGGACGTATTCCCCCCGCCGTGTCTCACTTTGACGCACTAAGAAGACGCCGTGGCTGTTTGCTCCTCCAGCCAACACCAGCTGGGCGGCCTTGAGACGGGACAGGGTGCCATGGAACCATGGATACTCAGAGAGTGGGTGTTCGGTGTCACCAAGGCTACCTCCGCCCGGGTCGGGCTCACCTTGGAAGAGGAAGGAACCTGAGCAAGGAGAAAAGCAACGGGAAACAGCCAACGCTCACTCAGAGGAATGCTCAATCTTTTTTCAACTCAAGGAGATGCCCCAACTTGCGTGACTGGTAGGCGTACAATTTCAGAGGTTATCTCAGAAAAAAAAAAAAGAAGAAGTTCAGGCTAAGTAATACAAACCCTGCCAGCTTTGGACTTGTTTTACTGTGTTTCCTCCACCGTTATGCCACCCCCAAATAGAAGCTCCAGTAAGGGGTCGGGGTGGGTGGGAATTTCTCTGATCCTCCTCAAATCTAAAACCAGCTCATCCCAGTTCAAAACGTTACCTGTGGTTTCAGGGGTTTCAGGGAAAGTCGTGTGGAGGAAGCCAGTGGAAAATTGCCCTTCATTAACTGGCACCCGAGGCAGTAGCTGAGGAGGAGGCAGCTCCATTGAATCGAAGTGTGAGGCAGCAATAGAGACCGAGCTGGGAGACATGGAGGCCGAGGGGCGTTCCATCAGTCCACCGTAGGCACCTGGAAAGGAAATGTTGACAAGCTGGGTTCAGCTGGAAAATCAAAGGAACAGGGAGCTCGCTTCCCGTTATTCAGGATACTACTTATAAGCAATATGTGCTTACAGCTCCACGCATTGTTAGAGACACTACACACTCACTTCACGGTCTCTTTCAGCTGCTCCCCTCTGGGAAGAGGTTTCGAAGTATTTTACAGCAGGACTACTAGATTCTGTAACAGCTCCGTTCCTCTATGCCATCCGTCTTGCAAACTTGCAGGATTCTTTTTTTCACCATGTATATGCACACATTCGAGCTAGACTGTGACGTTTCTGTGTCATATATGCATGTGTAAGTGGGTATACGCATAATGTTTATCTTTTGAGAGCTGAATGCAACAAAATTTCATTTTAATGTATGCCAATTAGTGTACATTTAAAATGACAATAAACTTTCTATTCTATTCCATTCTATTCATGATTACAGTAAGTTGAAACCAGGGTGGATTAAAAAAATCAAAGATTTTTTAAAAGAAAAATAAAATAAATTGGATTTTTTTTTGGTTTAAATTAAGACTATTTTATTTAAATTGGATTTTTTTTTACTTTTATCAAATTTATTTTAATAAAATGCTTTTGAAGTAAAAATCTATCTAAAGATAGTTTTCTATTTAAGTTATATTAGTAATTTAAGTTTTTTCAGCATGAAATTGATGTTAGTTATGTAGCATGAAGTTGTACATTCTGCAATATTTACATTTTTGGGAAACCCATTCAATGAATCCAGCCTCTGCAAGCTGCGATAGCATGCACTGAACTGATGCATTCACACAATTTCACAGTAACCATGAGATAAACCATAAAACAAAGTACAGGAATATTCCCTTATCCCATTGTTTTGTAAATCAATGTAAGCTACAAACTGTATGATTGTTTGAAGAGAAACATAGACACAGAAGACTGACGGCAGAAAAAGACCTCATGGTCCATCTAGTCTGCCCTTATACTATTTTCTGTATTTTATCTTACAATGGATATATGTTTATCCCAGGCATGTTTAAATTCAGTTACTGTGGATTTACCAACCACGTCTGCTGGAAGTTTGTTCCAAGGATCTACTACTCTTTCAGTGAAATATTTTCTCACGTTGCTTTTGATCTTTCCCCCAACTAACCTCAGATTGTGTCCCCCTGTTCTTGTGTTCACTTTCCTATTAAAAACACTTCCCTCCTGGACCTTATTTAACCCTTTAACATATTTAAATGTTTCGATCATGTCCCCCCTTTTCCTTCTGTCCTCCAGACTATACAGATTGAGTTCATTAAGTCTTTCCTGATATGTTTTATGCTTAAGACCTTCCACCATTCTTGTAGCCCGTCTTTGGACCCATTCAATTTTGTCAATATCCTTTTGTAGGTGAGGTCTCCAGAACTGGACACAGTATTCCAAATGGGGTCTCACCAGCGCTCTATATAAGAAATGCATCTGAACCATCAGGCTCCAATTGTGAGGAGGAAGGGCAAGCAGTAAAAATGAAAGTGAAACCTCCTCAGCAGCTTATAAATATATTAAAGAGCACCTGTCATTTCAGTTCCATCATGGCAGCACCCACTCACTTGCTGCCCGCCACACCCCTCACCTTGTTGTGTCCCTGCTGCATCACCAGCTATCCCATTAAAGCAGGTCAGAGGAGCCACCACTGCGGGTCAGAGATGACAGTTGCTCTTTAAAAATTATGATTTGAATCAAATGCTAAAATTTAAATCAACCCGATTTAAATCAAATCCACCCTGGTTGAAACAGACAGGAAGTACTGAATAATGGAGGCCAAACATTTTAGGCCAATATATTTCAGCCAGTTTAGGAATGGTTGAAGAGTACACACTCAAAAAGATCCTCTAGAACAGAGGTCCCCAACTCCAGGTCTGCAACCCAGACACAGTTTGCGGCCCGTTGGGATCTAGTCGGCAAAGTGATTTGCGAGTGTGTGATGTTCTAATTGCACAAGCAGTGCGCATGCGTGCAAAACTATCCTTCCCCTCCCACGTCGCCACTATAGATCCACAGGAGCCAGAAAGATTGAGGACCGCTGCTCTAGAAGCTATTTATATTGATATTTTTCTTCTTATTTCCTTGTACATCTTCTCTGCAATATACTCCTTCTAAAACAGGTCTAGGTCCTCCTTTAGACTTTCTTAATGCCTATCATTTTTTTCCTTTATTGTTTTCAGTCAGATAAAATCTTCCTTCTCAATCCAGCCTTATACTTTTTCTTCTCCCTTATACAGGTAGTCCTCGACTTACAACCGTTCATTTAATGACTGTTCAAAGTTTCAATGGCAGCAAAATAAGCGACTTAGAACTGATTCTTGCACTTACAACCGATGCAGTATTCCCACCGTGATAGGATCAGATTTTAGGTGCTTGACAACCAACCTGTACTGACCCCACTTCCTGCCTCCTGGGGTCATGTGATCACCATTTGCGGCCTTCCTTGCAAGCTTCTGGCAAGTAAAGTCAATGGAAGAAGCAAGTGTCACTTAATGACTGTGTGATTCACTTAACAATTGCAGTGATTATTTATCAACTGTAGTAAAAAAAAAAAGGTGGTAAAATCGGGCACGATTCACTTAACAACCGCCTTGCTTAGCAACACAAATTCTAGTCTCAACTGTAGTAGTAAGATGAGGACTACAAGATAGTGCTCAACTTACAACCACAATTGGGCCCAAAATTTATGTTGCTAATTGAGACATTTGTTGAGTGAATTTTGCCCCATTTTACAACTTTTCTTGCCACATTTGTTAAGAGAATCACTGCAGTTGCTAAATTAGTAACATGGGTGTTAAATGGATCCTGTGAACAGTGTTCCCTCTAATTTTTTGGGGGGGTGGGCAGAAAAGTATAGTGTCTGAGCGGCAGTCCCTTCGGGACTGGGCGGCACAGAAATAATAAATAAATAAATAAATAAACAAACAAACAAACAAAAAACCCACCCTGTTTTGCCTCAGAGAATTTCAAAATAAAATACTGTACTGTGTGTCTATAATAGTGAGCTCATAATAGGGCAACTCTATCAATATCAAAATGCCACTTAAATAGTTGAGCTAGTTTCAAACTAGATTTTGATTTTCTTTCTCTCTTCCTTACTCCCATTCTTTTTCTTTCTCTTTTCCTTCCTCTCTTTTTTCTATCTGTTTCTCTCTCTTCCTCTCTCTCTCCTTCCCTCTCACTCTTTCCCTCTCGGCTTCTGGGCAGGTTTGGAAAACTCTGAGTTGATGATGATTTTTAAGTGAGCGATTGCTCACTGCTCAGCTTAGAGGGAACTATGCCTGTGAATAGTGTTCTATCTTCTAAAAACCAGGATATTTCCTCTTTCAAGGTTCATAACTGCATTCTGTATCTATATCCCGAAGGTGTCTTTGCTAACTCCTCGAGAGAGAGCACACGTGTTGTGCACATTTCCTTTGTTCTTAACCTATAGCAAATAGAAGCACCTAGCTGATCTTGGCAGATTCTGAAAAAAGCTAAGAAAGGCCAGAGCCAATTATTATTTGGGAAACCACCAGGAAACTCTACAGTTGTAGGTTCTATTGGAAGTCGAACATGCACTGCAGAAGACAATGATAGAAAACCACTTCTATATTGTTGCCAAAAAGCTTGATTTCAGACATGGTTTTTTAATTTTATCTATTTTTCTTGGGAAATTAGCAGTGTTTATCAAAGTTTTATTTGATTTTCTTTTCATGAATATCAAATCCTAGATTTAATACTATTTACATATTTCTCATGTGCTTATCTTGAATGGGTAGTTTGTGCTTGAAAGCTGTTTTTGGTGTAATCAGGGTGTCCAGGGGGAAAGCATTTTGAAATTCCCTAATATTTTCCTGTAACTCGCGATCTAGTTAAGGCCCAGTCATAGATGACATCATACCAAGCAGTTAAACCATGGAGAAATATTGGTAGCTGAGGAAGCAAGTTGTTGCCAGTTATGCTCATTTTTGCTTGACTCTACCAGGCGGAGCGATCTGTTGTGTTTTTTTTACATTTTCCTCTACTTTTAAATATTTTAATACAGTGTTTTTTCACCGATTTATTGTTTTTTTCACAAATTCCTTCCTTCCTTCCTTCCTTCATTCATTCATTTATTGGATTTATATGCCGCCCCTCTCCGAAAACATTCCTGATACTTCTCAAACCACCAATTTCCCTGATAATTCCCTAATTTCCAGGTTTGCTAGTCACCCTGTCTAATGGGTAAAAACAAAAAACCCCTCATATTAAATAAACTTTATTGGCAATCAATTATTGCTGGATTGCCGCAGCATCCTATAAGGCAGTGTTTCCCAACCTTGGCAACTTGAAGATATCTGGACTTCAACTCCCAGAATTCCCCAGCCAGCATTCGCTGGCTGGAGAATTCTGGGAATTGAAGTCCAAATATCTTCAAATTGCCACGGTTGGGAAACACTGCTATAAGGTACAAAGATTCAGTTGAGATTTACTGACTCAAGGTCATGCAATCAGCTTCTTATCTTGCCTGGGATTTGAACTCTGGTCTCTGCCGGTTCTGATTTTACAGTCATGCCATATGATAACTCCACCTACTTTTTAAACAATCTAGAAAATTTTTCTTGATTAAAAAAAACCCTGAAGTTTTTAATTATTTTTTTTTCATCCAATATTTAAATGATTTAGGAGAAATCTCTATGGGTTGATATCTTTGCTTAGTGTGGCTGATTAACTGATCTAGACAGAAGCATTAGAAGGCTACTATAATACTTCCTCTATTTAAGATAATTTCCACTTTATTCATTTTCCATGCATATTTGTTAAAAATATATACGCCAGCCATTATATAT
Source organism: Erythrolamprus reginae (assembly GCF_031021105.1). Taxonomy (NCBI): domain Eukaryota; kingdom Metazoa; phylum Chordata; class Lepidosauria; order Squamata; family Dipsadidae; genus Erythrolamprus; species Erythrolamprus reginae. The sequence goes on from NC_091963.1 coordinate 128,390,298, forward strand.
ATACACGTATAATTGGGATATACACGAGTAAGTCATACTACCTTATAATTGGGATTTAATGAGTGTGGGGGAGATGGGGATTTAGCACCTACAATTACTGGCTTATTTGTAAGTCTATATGGTAGTACTTCTATGCCTGGTATTGCATGGTAGAGCTTTTCAGAAAATGTCGTCCTTGAGGGAAGCATACAGTTAATCCTTGAGTTACGAACTTAATGGAGCATGCCAATTACATTCATAACCCAAGGATTCATTGGAGTAAATCACATAAAGCAAATGTGATCACTCCCTGCTTTCGCTCACACATTCGCTAATCGAATGCACAGTTAGTTAAGTGCATATGAAGTATATCAGAGTAGGGAAAGCCATGCAATGGAACAGGCCCCCTGCTTCAGACCACCAAAGCAGGCCCACTGAGATATTTCATGCTCCCTCCCCTGGGGTCCCCATCATAGCTCCACCCCCATCCTGCCATGGCGAGTCAGTTACCTTGTGAAGATCTAGTGAGCTGCCTGCTCTGCAGCCTCTGCCAGTTTCTTTGCCTGGTTGCAGTCTCAGCGCGAAAAGTGTTTGAAAACCGAAAACACTTTGGGGCAGCAAAATCATATTGCTTCAAGCTCCCATCGGCTCGCCAACATTTTTCACACCAAGAATGGAAACTTCTGATCTTGCACTACAGTACAAGTACAAAGTCTATAAACAGTACAATCTATGAACGTGGGCCTATACAAGATCCGTGGCAAAGGGAAGGCCTCTGCAGAGAACAGAGGCTTAAAGTACTGTAGTGCTTGCCGCTGGTTTACGTTACTTACAACTGAAAGAAAGATTTAAATTAGATAAAAAGCATTATGGGTTTAACTTTGTTAAAAATGAACTGGATATTCTATTGTGTGAGATTGATGAGCATAGTATTGCTAAAATCTATAAAGTGTTATTGAATTTAAATCTGGAAAATGAAGAAGTAAAGCACTGCATGATTCAGTGGGCAAGGAATTTTGGATGTAATGTAGTTCTCGGACAGTGGTAGAATATGTGGAATAAAGAGTTAAACTTTACATGAAATTATAATTTAAAAGAAAATGTCTATAAAATGATGTATCATTGATATTTAACTCCATATAAATTGTCAAGAACATGTAAAAGTACCTCAAATGAATGTTGGAAATATCTATGGTGGACATCTGATAAAATACTGAAGTAGGCATGACAGCTGTCAGCCTTGATAGCTTTAAGGCAGGATTAGACAGATTCATGGATGCCAAATGTATCAGTGGTTATTGAAACGGATGTCTATGTTGATTGAGGCAGGCAGGATTCCCTTGAGTACTATTTGTTGGGGGTCAAGGAAAAGGGAGGGTTTTGCCTTTCGCTTTCTGCTCAAGATCCCCATCTACAATTAGTGGGCCACTGTGTGAAACAGAAAGCTGGACTCGATGGGCTTTGGCCTGATTCAGCATGGCTCTTCTTATGTTCTTATGGGTTCATATCTTAATACAGAAAATTCTTAAAGTGAATATAGAAAGAAAATTAGAGACTTTTCTTTCGGGTTTAATCAGTGTTTCTCACTTATTTTCTCTTATGCCCCCCTCTAAAAAGAAGTAAACATTTTGTGCGCCCCCAACTCTCCACTGGGACAACCATGTGCAATATTTAATACATTTTTGCTGAAAAAACTCAAGCAGCTTGTAAACGTGATTGGGGTGTAATGTGTTTAACTGACACTTTAATCTACTTGGGCTTCATGCTGTCCGCTGCCAACATTTTTAGAGACAGTAAACATACCGGTCTTTCCTTGTCTCCCACTATAGTCAGAGTGAAGCCAAGCGCTACATACGCTTTGTCATATGTCCTCATCTTAGCTTTTGGGAGATGTTTGTCTCATTATTGCCATCTCTCTCCTTCTTTCTTTTCATCTCTGTTAAATATTTTTCCATGGTGTCTTTTAAGGATTTGTTATATGCACTTCATATCTCCTCCTCTGTGGTGTGTGCTATTGTCCGGTGCAACAAAACCCTACTCCTGCAGCAAAACCCCCTCACATTCCCCAGGGTCATGTGTCTCCCTCTGACAATGCTCTGTGCCCCCCCGAGGCACCCCACTATTTGAGAAACACTGGGCTTAATGGAGCAAGACTTGGGGGGGGGGGAATCAGAATTCTGATGTTATATATGTTGAAAACAGCAAAACTGTTGTTTTTAAATTATTAGATTTGTTGTACATTGTTTTATTGTTGCTGTGAGCCGCCCCGAGTCTACGGAGAGGGGCGGCATACAAATCTAATAAATAAATAAAACTATTCCACACACATAAATGGAAGGTCACCTCAATCCCCACAATGGATGAATGGCTACAAAGACTGATGGGAGTTAGCAGAGATGGCTAAATTGACTGCTTTGATTGAAGAAAAAAATACAAATACCTTTATTTCTGCTTGGAAACCACTCTCGACTTTTTGCTTGAGGTGGAAAAAAACTAAAGTTTGATTTTGAGTTTTACTGATTGGATAGATTTTTTTTGTTATACAAATGGCTGGTTTCTATTATTATGAAAAAGTAAAAAATTTAGAGTAGATCTTAATACTTTATTTTACTGCACCAAAGGAATCAGAAGTCAACACCTTTTTTTAATTTTTCCTTTGCTTTCCCCCACTATCCACTTTTCCTTTCCTAATTTCCCTAATATTTGCTTTTATATTCTCAAATTATAAATTAATAAAACTATTTAAAGTCAAAAGAAAAAAAAGGTACAAGTACTGTAGTACTGTAGTATAATAAGATCTTGCACTACTTTAGGCCTCTGTTCTCCACAAATGAACTGAAGCAGATAAAAGAACTCATGGCTCGCTGGATCATCATAAGGTAAGTGAGTCTCCACAGCAGTGCTGGATTTTAAATTAGTTTGCCACTGGTTAGCTTGCGCGCTTGTACAAGCAACGCTTCTAAGCATACACAGAAGTGTCCCAGAAAGGTGGGAGGAGCATCCAGGGCAGGTGGGAGGAGTGTCCTGGGAGGGTGGGCAGAGCCTCTACTGCCACCAGTTCTAAGAACCAGTCCAAACCAAGAGAAATCCATTGCTGCTCCACAGGCCTAAGTGTGAACGACTGCTATAGTGTGCTGCAACATTAATAACTTTGGGACTATGTTGTAAATACTTTTGGGAGAGGGGATTATGTTATAACTTCAAACAGGCAGTAAGTGAACTATAGTAACTCGAGGATTACCTGCATTCTATTGCAAACAGGTTGCCTGCACAAAGACATCATTAGAAAGCCTCTTTGTCTTTACCAAGAAATCAAAAAGGCATAACAGTGCGGGGTATACATTGTGCCAAATACCCACCTTGGCTGAGCTGTTCATTGCTCTCACTCGGTACCATGGGAAGTTCCCGGCTGGGCATGCTATCTGAGTGGTTCATGAAGGGCTGCTCCAGGCTATCAGTACTTTCTCTGTGGAGACAAGTATCGTTAGCAATGTTTCTATAGTCCAAGACTACATATATCTAATCATCTGATGTTGCAAACAAAGGTCCTACCTCTTGTTATATCAATCAAATCACACTATGTACCCGATAAAGTGAGCTGAATCTCACAAATGCTTATACCCTTTAATATGCTTATACCACTAGACAACTTTTAATTTTTGCTACAACATATTTCCTACACTATTAAAACCTGCCTGGGAGTTTCCCGGAGGAATTTGCTTCTACTGTTGGAAGCAAAAAGTCAATATAACCTTGAGCTCTTATTCAATTGCTTGTTTAAAGGAATAAGAATCATGTATCCAGCCATCCAAATCTCAGGGTTGCACCACTGTTCAATTAAGGTATAGTAAGAACATTATTATTAATACCTACATATTTGTTCTCTTTCTCATTCTTGCCCTAATTTTCCTTCTATAAGCTGTCATGAGAATCTGCTTCATATAAAACTGGATAATGAATCATAGTTTATTATATCCCGGTCTGTAGAGAAAAGACCAAGTCAGCATTGCCAATAATGACATATGGTAGAGCTGTCGCCTAAATGTCTGAACACACATTTCCCTGGCTGGTCTCTTGTATAGAAGCAGCAACTCTACAGAGGGAAAGCCTCAGTCCTCCATATAAAGTTTTTATTAAGCCCTATAACTCTTCTCTCTTTACTTGTTGACTGAACTGAGACTCTAAACCTGTATTCTATGTATTCCACCACTGAGCTGTGGCCTTTCTTGATGTTTAGGTTAACTTACCCCAAGCCCATGCATTCCTTAATGTCAGCCAACCATGATCGCATCTGCAGTGAGTCAACAGTCTCAAGGATGTACTCCAAGGAACTTGATAGCTTGGAAGAAGGGCAAAACAATAATAAATATACAACACTATAGGATGGATTTTATTCTAAAGCCCCATTTCCTTCTGAAATGATAAACTCATATTAGTGAGGGTAGACAATGAAAATCATTCAATTGAATTGAAATGAATTGAATAAAGACCTGATCCCCATCCATTTTTTAGTTTTCTCAGTTTTGGCTTTAGTACAGCTTTTTAATAATATTTCAACCTGTGTAGTTTTAATGTTTTAATTGTTTTTACTTGTTTTATGGCTTGCAAACTACCCAGACCTATTTTGCAGTGGGGACAGGTGGCATAAAAATGTAATAAATAAATAAATCAATAAATTTTCAAGAATCACGCATGCACAATTAAAATCCAAGTGCTTAATCCATCTGTTCCTATCTTAAGGTGGTTACATACAGACACAAAGTATCCAAAAATTTCCTCTTTGGCTTTTGATAGAAGGGCTCCAGCACTAATCAAATTGAACAACTGAAAAAATATTTTAACAGTTTATTATCCCTCTCCTCATTCAGCTTTGAATTCTTTGCTAGATGCTCTTGTAGTTATCTGATTGCATTCCCACTGGTTTTAAAATTTAAGAATCAACGAGAACCCAAATCCCTTTCTCCCAAATGCATTATAATGGGTTTTAATTGTTTTTAGTATTGGATTATTGTTATACGCTGTCTTATTATTGCTGTTAGCCGCCCGAATGTCCGTAGAGGGGCGGCATACAAATCCAATCAATCAATCAATCAATAAATAAATAAATAAATAATATTCTCCATCACATAATTTAAAAAGTCATTTCATATGACTCCTCTCCCTCCCAAAGACATAAACAAGTTTGGAAGGAGTAAATCTGCTCAGAAATATCACCACTGATGAATGTAGGGAACATTCCCTGTTTCCCCGATAGTAAGACACCCCCGATTGTAAGACGTATCGGGGGTTTCAGGGGGGTCGGCTAATATAAGCCGTACCCCGAAAGTAAGACATACAGTATGTCTTACTTTCGGGGAAACACGGGGGTATTGCCGGGGGGGGGAGCCCGATGACGTCGCTTCCAAGCTCCCCGCGCGCCCCTCGCCTTCGCCTCGCCGCGGCGCCACCGCCTCTTCTCCGGCTTGGCAAAGCGAAGGACGGCGCTGGTCCGAAGCGAGCTGAGCGGGCGGCGGCTTGCAGCGAAGGCGCTCGTCCCAGCAACCGAGTCCTGCCGAGGCTCGGCTGCAAGCGGCCAGCGAGGCCCACCAGCTCCGAGGCGAGCGGCCGGAGCTGCGCCCTCCTTCGCCCGCCTCCTTTCCGGCAGGCAGGTGGGGCTGCCCAACTGCGCAGAGCGGCTCCTCCCCTCCAGACACACGCTTCCCCGACACGCGTCTGTGGCTCCACGCTTGCACGCCGCTTGGAGCCCTGAGGTTGAACTTGAAAAAGGGCTCACGAGGCTCCTGTCCCGCGGCTGCCCTTCTGGACTCTGGGGAGATGCCTTCGGGAACGCGACCCTTTCAATTTTTTTCCAATGTAAGACATACCCCGAAAGTAAGACGTAGTGGGGCTTTTGGGGGTAAAAAGAAAGTAAGACACTGTCTTACTTTCGGGGAAACACGGTACTAGAGAGGGAGAATAGAAATGGCCATTAATTTTCTCTAATGAAAATGAGAGATAAGAAGCAGACAACTGCTGAAAACAACTCCAGACAGATGTTAATAATAGATTCTGAGTCAATAGAAGAAGAAATTCAATTCTACGCATCCTTTGGCTAAACATACATAACTACTAATGTTTCAATTATTACCAAATCTTAACTGTACCCCATCAACCCTTTTCTGACCTTCAGCACAAAAGTGTTCTCTTTGTCTGGCATCTCCAATGGAGTTGTTGTCCGCACATCCATCACACAGGAACAAGCAATGCTGACCCGTGGTTTTGTTGCCTGATGGTTGGGGTAGAAAAAAAGACTGTTGTAACTATATTCTCAAGGCCTAAATTGGGAACCCCAAAATTTTGACTTTTCCCCGGGACTTATCTCTTGCCTGAACACAATGACACATTGCTCACCTTTGGTGGGATATAGAACTCCAACAGGTAACCCTCCCCTTCTCCCTTCCCTGCTTTGCGCAGGAGAAGACGGCATTTCTGCCAGCGTGTCCTACTGCCCCCGCCTGACCCATCATCAGCCACAATGTAGTTCAGTAGGCCTTCCCGGCGCACACTAGCCAGTTCAACTCGGAGAGTGGCTGGGGAGGCTTTGTTGAGCCGAAGACGTTCAAATCGGTGAGTCCAACGCTCTGAGTCACCACCACCCGAAGAATTGGAATTACTGTTGGCTCCAGTGGGTGTCCTGTCTCCGCCACCAGAGGATGATTCAGCCGAGGTCTTCCATTGCAGAATGCCACGCACACTACCTCGGACACTACGGCTAACATTACGCAAAGAAAAGCGCTTCTTCAGCTTTGGCTTCGTAGCGGTAACGGCTGCCACAGTAGAAACATCTTCAGAGCTGCGGGACTGGCTGCTAGAGAGGCCAGAAGGCGGACCTAATGGCGGTTCAACAGGGGAAGCCACCGAGGAGTCACTACACGTCTCAGAGAGGTCCCGTGCAGAAGAACAACCAGTGAAAGGGGCAATGTCACAGCGGGGCGGAGAGTCACTGGTGTAAGCCCGGCTCATCTCAGCCTCAAAATGTTCTAGGAAGTGCTCTGCAAAGCGGTGTGAGAAAGCAGCTTCCGCTCCTGGGGTAGCAAACTGGGGGTTCTCACCAAGGAAAGTCCGGAAACGACGGGCAAAATCAACTGCAGCAGCACGAGCATGGACTTCGCAGAATTCCCGCCAACCCAAGGAGGGGAGAGAGGCAGGTTCTCCCACCATCCCTCCCCCTATTGGTGACAATGGCACTGCGCTTCCGTTCATGATCACCCAGGTGGGGCTAGGTAACAATATATCCAATGCCAGGATTGAATTGCTATTAGTATCAGTGGTTTTGTGACCTGAAGAGGAAAACAGAGGAGTTATTGTAAGTTATAGGGTAAGAAACCATCTACATACATAATGTCCATTCAATGATTTTTCATTTTCTTTTCATGCACTTTTTTATTAATCAACAGAGGGGGTGTATTGTTGTTTTTATCTTTCTTTGATTGAAAACTATAACTGCTAACACCTTTACACTTCTGAGTATTTCACACATGCCTAAAGGCTTAAGATACCATTCTTAAAAATCAAAATAATAGAAGAGTCAGAGTATTTTTTTTTTAAAGGACCTAATGAAGTGAGCCAGTTTTCTATCAGAAACATAATTGAAGAAACAGTGGAAACAAGGTACGAACAATGGCATAAAAGAATGGTGCAGAGCTTGCACATTTTGGGGTAGCGGAAAAAATGTTGCCTAGATAACTGGACTATCTAAAAATAAGCACTGTTCCTTAGTGAAAGCAAAGCTAAAATATTATTTTCTGGACAAAATAAATTCTCAGACTGAGTCGGTAAGCCAAGTATCACCCTATATTTATTGTATGGATGTGGGGATGATTAAGTCACAATAAATATGTGATCAATCTTACCATCAAGACTGAACCTCCATACTTCTGTATAATTAATACAGTCTCAGAGAATAAACAAAGATTGGCAAAATATAAATTGAAGTACATTAGCAAGTTTTAATTAGATGAGCAATCTGTTGCTAAATACTGAGACTTTCAAAGAATGCTGAGACCAAGTACATTAGAGCAGGGATCTCCAACCTTGGCAACTTTAAGCCTGAACGACCAACTCCCAGAATTCCCCAGCCAGCTTTGCTTTGCTGGTTGGGGAATTCTGGGAGTTGAAGTCCTCCAAGCTTAAAGTTGCCAGGGATGGAGACCCCTGCATTAGAGGATGATCTTAGTTTGTATTTTTGATAAATAATGCATGTTGCTGAAAATTATACTTCTTTTGCTAATTTTAAATACGTCTGTTGAAAATATATTTCTAACAAATTTAAGATCCAGTCAACCATTCCCTAAAATAGATAAAACACAATAGAGAGGGTCACTCTATTCTCCAGGCACCAGAGGGCCAGACGAGGAACAACGGATGGGAGCTGACCAAGGAGAGATTTAACCTGGAAATAAGGAAGAACTTTCTGATGGTCAGAGCGATCAACAAGTGGAACGGCCTGCCAGCAGAGGTTGTGAATGCCCCAACTCTGGACATTTTCAAGAGGAAATTGGACTGCCATCTGGCTGGGGAGGTGTAGGATTTCCTGCTTGAGCAGGGGGTTGGACTTGATGACCTGCAAGGTCCCTTTCAATTTTAATAAAATAAATAAATAAAAGATTATGCTTACCTCATAAACATATGCAGTTCAGTTCTTACTATAGTATTTCCCAAGCTTGAAATCATTTTTACACAGAGCACCTGCACATCAAGGGGGAAATGTTTAATGTTTTACATGGAGGGAATTTTCAGTCTAAGCATGTCTTTTCAAATCAGTGACTATTTGCATTTCTAAAATGTCAAAACCTTAAAAAAGAAACTGTGTAGCTTCAAATATCAACTCATCTAAAAAGCTATTTGTATAATTATGCAATTACCAAATTTTCCCATATTCTTTGAGACTAGTCAAAATTTTGTGGTCTCACAAAAGAGAACATTCTTATCTCTGTTCTCCCTTAGGAAAAGCCACTTTATTTATTTTCATCCCATCGTTATTCTTTTTTATAAGAAACTCAAAGCAGCAAATATACTTAAAACTCCTTCCTACTATTTCCTCCCACAACAATCCTATGAGGTAGGTTGGGTTGTGAAAGAGAATCAGTGACCCCAGGTTACTGTGCTAGCTTTCATGACTAAGGCAGAACTAAATACTAGACTATATTCAATAATACCTGAACTATTTTATAATCTATTTTCTAGCCCTCTGATTTTTTTTAAAAAAAATATTTATATTGAAAGTTTTTTTTTAAGCTGATGCTTGTGATGTATATGAAGAAAAAATACATAGTAAACAAAAAACAGAACAAAAAGAAAAAACATATACACACACAGAGAGACACACACATATATTTTTATAGCATGTTAAAACTTAAACCAGAAAGAGAAAAACATCACAGTTCTATCATATCTTCTTTTCATACATCAATACTCATTGTCTAACTTATGCAGTTATACTGTACGTATTGTTTAAATTTAACGTCTCATTCATCCATCATTATCATCATAATACTGATAGCGATATACAGTGTTCCCTCGATTTTCGCGGGTTCGAACTTCGCGAAAAGTCTATACCACGGCTTTTCAAATATATTAATTAAAATACGTATACTTCGGGGGGGGGTTTCCTTATACCACGGTTTTCCCCGCCCGATGACGTCATATGTCATCGTCAAACTTTCATCTGCCTTTAATAAAAAAAATTTAAATAAACTTTAATAAATAAACATGGTGAGTAATAATCTAAATGGTTGCTAAGGGAATGGGAAATTGCAATTTAGGGGCTTAAATTGTTAAGGGAAGGCTTGTGATACTGTTCATTGCCAAAAATAGTGTATTTACTTCCGCATCTCTACTTTGCGGAAATTCGACTTTCGCGGGCGGTCTCGGAACGCATCCCCCGCGAAAATCGAGGGAACACTGTATCCTGAAAACAATGTCAATTATCAATTATAATCCTCCCTTCACTTCTTATTGCTCAATCTTTTCTCCAATATATTACCATTGTCTGTTACCTCTGATTTTTAAGATGAGAGTGAATGCTCTCCAGTTTAGCAATCATGCCGAATCATCCTTGAAATGGTCATTTCTCTGAACATGGATCAGCATAGATAGGAAAATATATACCTAATGAAGAACAAAACAAAATGTTGTGGGATGGTCCTGCCTGCTGTGGAAATAGCAATAGCATTTACACTTATATACCACTTCATAGTGCTTTTAAGCCCTCTCTAAGCGGTTTACAGAATCAGCAAATTCCCCTAACAATCTGGGTACTGGAAAAAGATCCTACAACTGAACATTTGCTGTGGCAGTATCTTTTAGGAATGCAAATGATGTAGAAATGCCATTAAATACAGGGGGGGGGGTGTTAATTGCTTTTCATGAAAAGCAAAACCTTTGAGATGGTGCACTTTTCCCCTGTGGTTAACAGCAAAAAATTGACAGAGGGAGCAACCTCTAAAAGATATTGGAGAGGAAACAGCTTATTTTTTTCCCCTGCAAGCAATTTCATGTGCAGAACTGGAAAACCGCGGGAGTTGTTTTTGTCACATGCATTTCAAATACAGGGCGTTACAACTCCGTGAAGAAGACCTTCCTGCATCGGAGTGACCCGATCCACATGACGTGGCTCCTTTTCTCGTCACGCTCCAGCTGACTGGGGGTAAAAGCCCCACTTTGGAGACCTGCTGCTGCTGCTGCGCTCTTCAGGACTTTGCCCGCGCGGCCTTCGGATCGCCGTTGGTGGTGGTGTGGGGAAGCAAGGGAGCCGCTTGATTGACGAGCCTCACGGTCGTGCCTTGAGCTCGGCTGCGAAATAAAAGACACCCTCCCTGCCCAACCTCCGGATCCAGGAGCCCCGCAACCCACTCGAGGGAGGGACGAGGGGCAGAAGGCGAGCCCGTTCTCAAGGGCAGGCAGGGGAGCCGAATGGAGGTAGTGGGGGGAGGAAGGTCTCCGCGCGGGCGGGAAAAGAAGAAAAAGGGCCTCGATTCGGCTGGGCGCATCTGTCACTCACCATCCCGGCCTTGGGTTCCTTCCAAGATAAAAGGGATTGTCTGTCCCCCCCTCTCTCTCTCACTCTCCCTGGCTTTCGTGCACCATTTCCGCTTCCGGGTTTGTTTGTATGTTTTTGTTTTGTTTTTGTTTTTGTTTCGTCGTCGGTGTCAATTGTTTTCCTGTTTTCATTTCCGTCTTCGTCATCCACTCGGGAGGAAGAAAAGGCCGAAGCGGTGGAAGCCGCGGGCTTTACCATAGAGAGTAAAAATGGACCCGGCTAGAAGGGTCAAAGGCCGAAGCGATGGAAAGCTATGAGCTTTTACCATGGAGAGTCAATGGACCAGGATAGAAGGGCCAAGGGAAATTCGGAGAATCTTGTTAACGTAAGCTGTCCTTCCCTCGTTGGACGCTGCGTCCAAGTCGTTGCCATGGCGGTCCGTGACGTAGATTTGACGAATGCTCATGGAGTAGGGATGTTCTTTGGCGGTGAGCGTCTTGTTCCGGTTGCTCGGGGCAACGGTACATGCGGAACTCCCCGCCTTTTGCAATTCCCCGAATGGTAAATAGGAAGTACTGTCCACGGCAACGTTGCTCTTATGCCAAGGCTGGAAGTGCTTGTATGCAATTTTTGAGCACATCCAGAGTGCTTTCTCTAAGGAAAGCCTTCTGTCCACTTACATTGTGGATTGGATAACCGCGTTCCTGTCTAACAGACAAGTGGTCCAAATTGGAAGTGCTATATCAAATCCTGCGCCTGTCCCTCAAGGCAGTGTTCTACGACCAGCACTCTTCAGACTCTACATAAACAATCTTTGTGATCATATTATAAACAACTGTGTTCTCTTTGCTGATAATATTAAACTATTTAATACCACCGACAAGGCTGCTACCCTTCAGAATGATCAAACAACTGGCAATTTCAAATCTCAACCAACAAATGCTCTGTCTTACACATTGGTAAAAAGAATCAAAATATCAAATACAAACTTGGAGCAAACGAACTTGTAGAAGACCCTCACCCTGTCAAAGACCTTAATGGAGTACTCATATTCAATGACCTAAGTGCTAGAGCCCACTGTAACAGCATTGCCAAAAAGGCACTAAGAGTTGCTAATCTAAGCTTACGTAGCTTTTCTGGTAATATAACCCTGCTAACCAGAGCTTACAAAACATTTGTTAGACCAATTCTGGAATACAGCTTGCCGGTCTAGAACCCGCATTGCATATCAGATATTAATATAATCAAGAGAGTCCAGAAATATTTCACAAGAGGAGTCCTTCAATCCTCCCTTGCAACAAAATACCTTATTCCACCAGACTTGAAAGGCTGAGATTAGACAATTTACAACTATATCGCCTCCAATCCCTTCTAAATGTGGTTCATAAAATCATATACCAAAATGTATTTCCTATTAATGACTACTTCACCTCCAGCGGCAGCAATACACGAGCACAAAATAGATTCACACTAAATGTAAACCGCTCCAAACTTGACTGCAGAAAATACGACTTCAGCAATAGAGAGATCATTGCCTCAAATGCACTACTTGACTCTGTGGTTTCTTCCCCAAACCCCAAAAACTTTAACCTTAGATTGTCTACAGTCAATCTCTCCCTGTTTCTAAGACGTCTATAAGGGGCGTGCATAAGCGCACCACTGTGCCTACCATCCCTGTCCTATAGTCCTCCTTTATTGTTACTTTTTACTTATGTTTAAACAAACTATTACTATGCTATACATGTTTGGCAAATAAAATAAAAATAATAAAAAATAAAATAAATTTCCACACCAAAAATGTGTTTGCCAGCTAATTCCGAACCTCGCCATCTTTTTATTTCTTCCCACATATTTATGATTCACGCCTCAATTTGACAGCCCATTTATTAGCCACTCCTTGGTCATGATAGGTACATAGGGTCCTTGATTACAACAGTTCGTTTAATTGATGTACAAATTTACAATGGCACTGGGGAAAAAGTGACATTGTTTTTCACACCTACGACCACTTCAGTGGTCAAATTTCAGATGTTTGACACCTGAATGATATTTATTATGTATGCAGTGTCCCAGAGTCATGTGATCACATTTTGTGACTTTCTGACAAGCAAAGTCAATGGGAAAGCCAGACAACCGTGTTACTAACTTAACAACTGCAGCCATTAACTAAACAACTGTGGCAAAAAAAGGTCATAATATGGGACAAAATGTTGAACATATTTCACTTAGCAACATCAATTTTGGGCTCAATTATGGTCGTAAGCCGAGGGCTATTTGCATATTCTGATAACCTAAGTATTCAGCAATCATTTCGAACTGATCAGTCATGGAAGGAGGAGGAAGCCAGGGCCAATTGTGCAAGGGAGAAATTGTAACGAAAGGGTATAGCAATAATGTGAATGTGTAAAACAACTCAATGGCTATGGAAAAGTATTAGAAACCTGCCTTCCGCCAAAAAATTGTGCAGGGGGAGAGTAATCACCCATTTTACTCTTGTGATCTACACCAAAAGCAGGGAAATTGAAGGAGAACCTCTTTTACTAGTGTGCAGTATACAGGTGGGAATATGATAGTAATATGAGCCAAGGTCTGTGCTCTGACTCCACATCTGCCAATCATAATTTCACTATTGGATACAATCTTACATAGACACCTGAGGCAGAACAGCTGCCACTGCAGCTGAATATCAGCACCTGCCAAAAGAAATTTTGTAAAAGTAGGTGGGTGTATGAGAGACACAGAGAGAAATGCTGGCAAGGTATGAAAAACTGGCATTGTTTATAGAATGCCTAGGAAATCTTTAGAAAGTATGGCTTTTTAGATAGTCTAAAATGTCTGTGCTATTTGAAAATGCTGTATGTACTTTCCCTTGGCGTTCTATATACAGATAATCCTTGATTTTGTTTGTTTAGTGACCTTTCAAAGTTTACAGTGACACTGAAAAAAGTGACTAATAAAGCTTTTCACATTTATGACTCTTGTGGCATCTCCATGGTCAAGTTATCAAAATGCAGATAGCAAATGACGAATATTTATCATGGTTGCAGTGCCCCAGGGTCAGATAATCCACTTTTGTGACCTTCTATCAAGAAAAGTCAACGGGAAGGCCAATTAACCACTGTGTTACTAATTTGACAACTGCAGCGATTCAATTAACAAATGTGGCAAGAAAGATTGTAAAATGGGGCTAAATTCACTTAACAAGTATCTCGCTTATCACCATAAATTTGGGGCTCAATTGTGGTCATAAGTCAAGGAATAATAAGAATGTCCTTCTTCCCCCCCAGATGTATTTTTAAGACAGGTGTCGGCAACCAACGGCCTCAGAGCCACATGTGGCTCATTGACTGACTCTCCTGTGGCTCCCTGGTGACCCAGTCACACAACCTGCTCTCTGCCCTGAGAAGCCACAATCCTTTCTGTAGAGCTGCACAGCTGAAGTGCTACTAGCATTTTCTCTGTACTGCCCACAACCGGATATTTTTTGCGATTCCACATTTTTTACAGGCAGCTCAGGGCCAGCCATAGTTCCTTTCATGTCAGCTCAGGAAGGAGGAGAATGGGGAGGAGCAACCGCTATCCGATGCAGGGAGGGAAGAGCTCCGTGCAACATGGTTCTCCTGCGCAGAGCTGCTGTCTACTCACCGCAGTGGGAGAAAGAGTTGCCATCCACATTGCCATGATCCTGGCCCAGGAGGGTATACCATTTATACATGCAAGAGAAAGAGATGAAAGAGAGAAAGAAATGAGAAAATGGTGAAGGGACAGAGAAATGAGAGAGAGCTAGAGGAAGAGAATGAGAGAAAAGGAAAAGAGTGGGAAACAAATGAGAAAGGGAGAGAGAGAGATGAGAAGGAAGGAAAGAGAGAGAGAAAGAGAGATTAGATTAGATTAGATTAGATTAGATTAGATTTATATGCCGCCCCTCTCCGCAAACTCGGGGCGGCTCACAACAATAATAAAAAACCAGTACATAATAACAAATCCAATGCCCACCAATCTAATTAAAATTTAAAATTCATAAATTCATAAAACAGTCCCAATATATATAAAAAACAGGCACACAGTCAATCAATCAAATGGCAAAACAACATGGGCAAGGGGGAGATGTTTTAGTTCCCCCATGCCTGACGGCAGAGGTGGGTCTTAAGGAGTTTACGAAAGGCAGGGAGGGCGAGGGAGAAAAAATCTAAGTATTGCCCACAAGATCATATGCTGCAACATCCTGCCTGTCGGCGACTACTTCAGCTTCAACCACAACAACACAAGAGCACACAACAGATTTAAACTTAATATTAACCACTCCAAACTTGACTGTAAAAAATATGACTTCGGTAACTGTTCTGTCTGGGTTCCCCCAGACCTCAACACCAACTGGAAAAAACAGCCAGACACTCTGGTAAAAGCCAAAAGTAGTTTATAACTGGAAAAAATAAGCACAGAGGAAAACCTGTTCTTCCCAACAGACAGGATATAATACAGTACAGCAGGGTCCTGATGTCCAGACAATACAGCAAGCTTCTTGCTGGCACACCCCCCCAAGGTTTCAATAGGCAAAGGCACAAACCAGGATTCCAAGACGCCAAAGTTCACAGTCAGGTCCCACGACTCTCAAAGATAAAACTCCACAAGCCAGGAAGGGTGGGTCTGCCTTTTAGCCTTTCCCAAGAGCACCACACCCAAACCCAGCTGCTGCCACTTCAATGCTGAAAGTATCTAGCCAATTGACTCCGTCTCTGATTAGCTCTCCGTTGTCGCAGATCAATTATGGCTTGTGCACTTTCCTCTAAGGAATCCAGGCTGCTTGCTGAGGAGAGCTCCCCCTGGTGGGACTCTGGCTGTCCTCCCTCTTCTTCAGCCTGGGATTCCTCCTCGTCTGTCTGCACCTCCTGTTCCTCAGCCTCTCCCTCTGAGCTGGAAACCGACAGAAGGTCAGCCGTTCCCGGAGGGGCCTCAGACGGAACCACAACAGTAACCGAGTTGTCACAGCGTGGAGCTCATTACCGGACTCCGTAGTGTCATCCCCAAACCCCCAACACTGTACCCTTAGATTATCCACGGTTGACCTATCCAGATTCCTAAGAGGTCAGTAAGGGGCGAGTACAAGTACACTACAGTGCCTTCTGTCCCCTGTCCTATTGCTCTCCTATATCTCCTATACCTTTCTTCTATTCCTATATCTCTTCTTCTATTCTTTCATAGATATATTTTACTATGAGTATCTCCTCTATAACCTTCATCATGTATTTTACTATGTGTGTATATATATATGTATATATACTCACTAAAACCCTCATTGTGTATTGGACAAAATAAATAAATAAAAAATAATTAAAAAGGTGATGGATTGTGCAAAGATGGATGTGTTGTCAAGAAAACTAGAAGGGAAGGAGGATTCGGGCTATTATAAAATATGGGAGAACTTCTATACAGTAGTCCCTCGATTATCGCGAGGGTTCCGTTCCAGGACCCCTTGCGATAATCGAAATTTCGCGATATAGCGGTGCGGAAGTAAAAACACCATCTGCGCATGCGTGCCACTTTTCCATGGTGTTTTTACTTCCGCACCGCCAGCCCGCTGCCCGCCACTTGTCCGCTGCCCGCCCGCTCACCTCGCCAGCAAGAGGGGAAGACCCATGAAAGATTCCTTGGGCCGCCTAGCAGCTGATCTGCTCGGCAGCGCAGCAGCAGCCTGCGCTGCCGAGCAGATCAGCTGCTAGGCGGCCCAAGGAACCTTCCATGGGTCTTCCCCCTCTTGCTTGTGAGGGCGCTTCAACGTTTCCGGACGGCAAGCTCGGACTCTTTCTTTTTCCCTCAGAGGACGCTTATGACAGGCGGCTGAGGCTTCGAGTGTGTCCCCTTCCACCGCCAAGGTCTCCCAGGAGTCCACACCCCCTTTTAAGGCGCCCGCAGATCAAGCGCTCTAGCCAGGCCCGGGCGCACGCCCCCTCTTCCCGCTTCGGTGGGCCTGCCCGGCGCGGGGGTCTCTTCCCCCTCATGAACACTCTTCGTGCCTGGCTTCCTTCTCTCTCCTCCCTTCCCCCCGCTTTCCTCCGGGCGTGTTGGAGAAGAGGGTCTTCTTCCGCTCTTATTGTCTTGGGTGGGCGGGAGGCAGGAGCTGCAGAAAGGGAAACTTTTTTGTTTTCCTTCGCTCCGCCACCCAAGAGAGCGGAGAGGCAGCGGGGGCGCAAGGAAGAAGAAGCGGTGGTGGCGGCGGCTTCCTTCGGGGGCAACGCCAGCAAGAGGGAAAATGACGCGCGGGCGGCACAGGGGGGGGGAGGCAAAGCTCTGCGGCTCCAGCCACTTTCAGCCAAGCCTCCCCGGCCACGGAGCCAGGGAAGCCGAGCCGGGCGTGGAACATCGGCGCAGGAGGCAGGACACGATCGGGCGACCGGAGCAGCAGCGCCGCCGCCGTCACGCCCGGCTCGGCTTCCCTGGCTGCGTGGCCGGGGAGGCTTGGCTGAAAGTGGCTGGAGCCGCAGAGCTTTGCCTCCCCCCCCCTGTGCCGCCCGCGCGTCATCTTCCCTCTTGCTGGCGTTGCCCCCGAAGGAAGCCGCCGCCACCACCGCTTCTTCTTCCTTGCGCCCCCGCTGCCTCTCCGCTCTCTTGGGTGGCGGAGCGAAGGAAAACAAAAAGTTTCCCTTTCTGCAGCTCCTGCCTCCCGCCCACCCAAGACAATAAGAGCGGAAGAAGACCCTCTTCTCCAACACGCCCGGAGGAAAGCGGGGGGAAGGGAGGAGAGGTCTTCCCCCTCTTGCTGGCGTGCGTGGGCGGTGGGGAAGACCCATGGGAGATTCCTTGGGCCGCCTAGCAGCTGAGGGTCTTCCCCACCGCCCACGCACGCCAGCAAGAGGGACACTCTTCGTGCCTGGCTTCCTTCTCTCTCCTCCCTTCCCCCCGCTTTCCTCGGGGCGTGTTGGAGAAGAGGGTCTTCTTCCGCTCTTATTGTCTTGGGTGGGCGGGAGGCAGGAGCTGCAGAAAGGGAAACTTTTTGTTTTCCTTCGCTCCGCCACCCAAGAGAGCGGAGAGGCAGCGGGGGCGCAAGGAAGAAGAAGCGGTGGTGGCGGCGGCTTCCTTCGGAGGCAACGCCAGCAAGAGGGAAGATGACGCGCGGGCGGCACAGGGGGGGGGGGAGGCAAAGCTCTGCGGCTCCAGCCACTTTCAGCCAAGCCTCCCCGGCCACGGAGCCAGGGAAGCCGAGCCGGGCGTGGAACATCGGCGCAGGAGGCAGGACACGATCGGGCGACCGGAGCAGCAGCGCCGCCGCCGTCACGCCCGGCTCGGCTTCCCTGGCTGCGTGGCCGGGGAGGCTTGGCTGAAAGTGGCTGGAGCCGCAGAGCTTTGCCTCCCCCCCCCTGTGCCGCCCGCGCGTCATCTTCCCTCTTGCTGGCGTTGCCCCCGAAGGAAGCCGCCGCCACCACCGCTTCTTCTTCCTTGCGCCCCCGCTGCCTCTCCGCTCTCTTGGGTGGCGGAGCGAAGGAAAACAAAAAGTTTCCCTTTCTGCAGCTCCTGCCTCCCGCCCACCCAAGACAATAAGAGCGGAAGAAGACCCTCTTCTCCAACACGCCCGGAGGAAAGCGGGGGGAAGGGAGGAGAGGTCTTCCCCCTCTTGCTGGCGTGCGTGGGCGGTGGGGAAGACCCATGGGAGATTCCTTGGGCCGCCTAGCAGCTGAGGGTCTTCCCCACCGCCCACGCACGCCAGCAAGAGGGACACTCTTCGTGCCTGGCTTCCTTCTCTCTCCTCCCTTCCCCCCGCTTTCCTCGGGGCGTGTTGGAGAAGAGGGTCTTCTTCCGCTCTTATTGTCTTGGGTGGGCGGGAGGCAGGAGCTGCAGAAAGGGAAACTTTTTGTTTTCCTTCGCTCCGCCACCCAAGAGAGCGGAGAGGCAGCGGGGGCGCAAGGAAGAAGAAGCGGTGGTGGCGGCGGCTTCCTTCGGGGGCAACGCCAGCAAGAGGGTCTTCCCCCTCTTGCTGGCGTGCGTGGGCGGTGGGGAAGACCCATGGGAGATTCCTTGGGCCGCCTAGCAGCTGAGGGTCTTCCCCACCGCCCACGCACGCCAGCAAGAGGGACACTCTTCGTGCCTGGCTTCCTTCTCTCTCCTCCCTTCCCCCCGCTTTCCTCCGGGCGTGTTGGAGAAGAGGGTCTTCTTCCGCTCTTATTGTCTTGGGTGGGCGGGAGGCAGGAGCTGCAGAAAGGGAAACTTTTTGTTTTCCTTCGCTCCGCCACCCAAGAGAGCGGAGAGGCAGCGGGGGCGCAAGGAAGAAGAAGCGGTGGTGGCGGCGGCTTCCTTGGGGGCAACGCCAGCAAGAGGGTCTTCCCCCTCTTGCTGGCGTGCGTGGGCGGTGGGGAAGACCCATGGGAGATTCCTTGGGCCGCCTAGCAGCTGAGGGTCTTCCCCACCGCCCACGCACGCCAGCAAGAGGGCGAAGACCCTCTTGCTGGCGTTGCCCCCGAAGGAAGCCGCCGCCGCCACGCCCGGCTCGGCTTCCCTGGCTCCTTGGCCGGGTGGGCTCGGCCGAAAGGGGCTGGAACTGCAGAGCCGAAGGGTGGCCTTTTTGTCTGGGAGGGAAGATGACGCGCGGGCGGCACAGGGGGGGGGGGGAGGCAAAGCTCTGCGGCTCCAGCCACTTTCAGCCAAGCCTCCCCGGCCACGGAGCCAGGGAAGCCGAGCCGGGCGTGGAACATCGGCGCAGGAGGCAGGACACGATCGGGCGACCGGAGCAGCAGCGCCGCCGCCGTCACGCCCGGCTCGGCTTCCCTGGCTGCTTGGCGGGGGGGGGGGGAGGCTTGGCCGAAAGGGGCTGTACCCGCAGAGCTTTGCCTCCCACCCCTCGCCCCTGTGCTGCCGGCGCGTCATCTTCCCTCCCAGACTCCCCCGGCAAAGTGACGTGGAGGAATGGAAAGCTGAAACCGGGCGGTTTGAGTTTCCCATTCCTTCAAGTCACTTCGCCGCTGCTCTCCTGGCTAAACTGTGTGGCAGGAGACAGGCTTTGAGTTTTTGGCTGGGGGGGAGAAGTAGAACCTTCCTAACTCCCCCCCCCACCAGCCAGAAGGAGCGGCGAAGTGACGTGGAGGAATGGAAAGCTGAAACTGGGCGGTTTGAGTTTCCCATTCCTCCAAGTCACTTTGCCGCTCCTCTCCTGGCTAAACCGGCGGCAGGAGACAGGGTTGGGGGGGGGTACTGGGAAGCCCCCCAGGCCGACTGCCACCTTTTCAAACAGCCGCGCCCTTCCCAGCTGAGTCCTGAAGCCAAGCGCCTTTGGAACTTCTGCGCTTGGCTTCAGGACTCAGCTGGGAAGCGGCACGGGTGTTTTAAAAGGTCTCCCCCGGCATGGGGGGCTTCCTAGCACCCCCCCAAACCCGGGTTGGGGGTTCGGGGGGGTGCTAGGAAGCCTCCCATGCCGGCGGGAAGACCCAGGGAAGGTTCCTTTGGCCGCCTAGCAGCTGATCTGCCCGGCGGTAATGCAAACTCCACCATCTACGCATGCGTGCAGATGGTGGTGTTACTTCCGGGTAGAAAACTCGCGATATAGCGTTTCGCGAAGCTCGAGATCGCGAAACTCGAGGGATCACTGTAATTGGCTAAAAGAAGGAAAGAAAGGATAAAATAAAGAAACTATACCAAACATTCTGTTTTCATTGAGCGAGCAGATACTGGAGGAACTGCTGTCCTGAATCAGCCTTGTTGTTGCTCATCGTGGTATTCCACGTTGCTGCCTGGATCTTCTCAATATTTCCTTAGCAGGGGTTGGAAAGATAAAATAAATGTGGTTTAGTGGGTTCAGCCAATATCTGTGTATATGAATTCACATGGCATGGATAACTCATAGTTTCAGATAACAACGCCGAAATCATGCTAGGCCAAGATGATACAAACTTAACATGATGAATATAGAGTAGTGTTAAAATGGATATGCTTGAAATTCTGAAGTGACATATCAGGTATGTTTTTATGTAGAGATTTGCATAAATATCCATATGAATTTGAAAAACTCATCTTTTTGAAAATTATTCTGTTAATCTGCTGAGGAAACTGAAACATCATTTTTGATGGGATACGCTACAGTATTTCTTGTTTGAATATTAGATAAAATAGACAATGTTTTCTAAAAAGATCAGGATCATATCATACCAGTTCCAAGAGGTCTAGATCAGTAATGGGATCTGAATTCGTTTGCTACTGGTTTGTACATGTGCTTATGCGCATGACGCTTCTGCACATGTGCAGAAGCATCCCAGGTGGGTAGGCGGAGCCTCCTACTGCATTGCTACCAGTTCTGAGAGCCAGCTCAAACCAGGAGCAGCCCACCGCTGGTCTAGATAATAAATCTAATGTCAGTAAAGCCTATGTAAAATATCATAATGAAATTCAACACATGTTGGACAACTTGCTTAGTAATTGATTGTCATGGTAATTCGATTGCATATCAGATATTAATATAATCAAGAGAGTCCAGAAATATTTCACAAGAGGAGTCCTTCAATCCTCCCTTGCAACAAAATACCTTATTCCACCAGACTAGAAAGGCTGAGATTAGACAATTTACAACTATATCGCCTCCAATCCGTTCTAAATGTGGTTCATAAGATCATATACCAAAATGTATTTCCTGTTAATGACTACTTCACCTCCAGCAGCAGCAATACACGAGCACAAAATAGATTCACACTAAATGTAAACCGCTCCAAACTTGACTGCCGTGTGTTGCGAATAGTCGCCGCAAAATCTTTATTGTTGCGCTGCTTGTGCTAGAATTCATCAGGGCGACCTCCAGCCATTTAGAGTAGGCATCCACAACAATCAGGAATGGCTGACCCCTTTTTTGATCCACAAAATCAATGTGGATGCGTGACCACGGGCCTCTCGGTGTTGGCCATTCAGTTGGCTTGGTTCTTTGTGGATTGGGTCTTGTCAGCTGGCACAGGGAGCAAGAGGCTACCCAGAGTTCAATATCTTTATCTAAGCCTGACCACCATAAGTGACTTCTGGCCAGGCTGTTCATTTTTACCATGCCAGGGTGGCCATGGTGAAGTAACTTCAAAGCTCTTTTCTGAAGTGATTGGGGAATTATTACACAATATCCCCATAATATGCAGTCTTTTAGTACACTTAATTCTAATCGTCTACTTTTGAATGATTGAAATTGATCTTTTATTTTCTCTGTTGGCCACCCCTTTAAGATCCATTGTTTGACTTGGGATAACATTGGGTTGGCTTTGGTGTAATTTGCGATATCAGACGTGGTTAGAAGGGTCAACTCATTCAACTCAATTAGTAGAGTGCTGGAAACCGGGGCGAGGTCTGTTACTAATTCTTGCTGGGGCATCTGCTTAATGCGTCAGCGTGTCCTATGTACTTTCCCCCCTGTGCTTTAGCTATAAGTATAACCTGCCAAAAAATGGCCCAGCGAGTCATGTGAGGGGAAAGAAAGGTAGGGGTTTGTTTGTCTCCAGCCAAGATGCCTAAAAGGGGTTTGTGATCTGTTATTAAGGTGAAGGAGCGGCCAAAAAGGTAGCTATGGAAACGCTTGACACCTGCAACGGTGGCCAGTGCTTCTTTGTCTAACTGCGAGTAATTTCATTCGGCTGAGGATAAGGTTTTGGAGTAGAAGGCAATAGGTGCCTCAGAGCCATCAGGAAACGAATGGCTGAGTACTGCGCCTATATCGAACAGTGAAGCGTCACAAGTTAGGGTTACCGGCATGGTAATATTATACTGTACAAGAACGCTTTCAGATGACAGTAGTTTTTTAATAGCATTAAAAGCGAATTGTTCAGTGGGTCTCCATGTCCAGGCCATGCCTTTTTAAAGGAGGCAATGAAGAGGCTCCACTACTGTTGTTTTCTGTTTGAGGAAAGCAGAGTAAAAGTTAAGGAACCCTAGAAATTCTTGAAATTCCGTTTTGTTTGTATGGGTGGGAGCCTCTTTTATAGCCGCTACTTTTTCTTCAGTAGGGTGAATACCCAATTTGTCTATTTTGAATCCCAAAAACTCAATGCTGGGGACAACCCAAGAACATTTGTCTAGTTTAATACGGAGGCCAGTTTCTTTAAATTTTGCGAGGACTGCTCTAACTCTTTCCCATAGTTGTGGTTTTGACTCTGCTGAAATGAGCACGTCGTCGAAGTATGGGACAACACCTGGAATTTGATGTAGGAGGCATTCCATAAGGCACTGAAATATCCCTGGGGCAATTGACACTCCAAACTGTAATCTAGAACTTTTGAATGTGCCCCTATGGATAACAATTGTTTGAGCTTCTGCTGTTGCTGGGTCAACTGGGAGTTGCTGGTACGCTCATGCAAGGTCCAGTTTGGCAAAAATGGAACCGTTTCCTAGGATATGTAGTAATTGCTGGACAACGGGGATGGGATAACTGTTGTGCTATAAAGCCTTATTTATAGTTGCCTTATAGTCTGCGCAAATTCTAACAGAGCCATCGGGTTTGAGGGGGGTGACAATAGGGGTCTCCCACCTGGCATGATCAGTTGGAATAAGGATGCCTTGTGCTATTAATTTATCTAATTGTTCATCTACTCGAGGCAGAAGCGGGATGGGGACTCTGTGAGATTTCAAGTGGATAGGGACAATTGACAGGTCTAGATTGAAGGAGATGGGAGTGCCCTTGTAACGCCCCTGTCCTGTGGCGAAAACCTCAGGAAATTCCCTTATTAGAGAAGCAGGGTCTAAATCAGATTCTGAGACATCATGAAACCCAGGTATACTAATACCCAAAGGCTGAAACCATTTTAGCCCAAGCAGAGTGTGCCTGGGGCTATCTACCACAATGAGGGGTAACATTCCCGTAAAACATTTAAAAGAAACCGGTACATTTATACTTCCCACTACAGGAATACTTTTGCCCTGAAAATCAGTCAACCCAGCATTCCAGAGGCTTAAATTTGACTTTTGGATGTGTGGCATATAAAGTCTAAACTTATGCCAAGGCATAATAGAATGCTTGGAGCCAGTGTCCATCTCCATTTTACACGGCAAATTATTTATGAGGAGCGAAACAAAAATTTTGTCCTCAGTCAGGAAAGAGTTAGAGTTAATAGAAGAGGGACAATTACCTCTGCGATATAAGGGTCTTGTTCCGGCAGGCAGTTTGGGGTAGGCGGGTAGGCAGACGGCTTGGAGTTCCTCGCGGTGGAAAAGGGACAAGGGCTTTGTGCCTGGAAATCAGCGGGGAGACTTGCTCGACACATTTCAGCGATGTGGCCTTTCTTTTGACAGCAATGGCAATAGGCGTCCTGGAATTGGCAGTGGAAACAGGGATGGTTGCCATTGCAACCATTGCACTTGATCAGGCGGCGTGGGTCACAGGAATGGGGGTCGTTGTTTTGGCAAATCTGGAGGCAGGAGTCCTCGGCGGCATGTGGATCTTGTTGTCGGTTGTCTGCTGCATCTGATGGCCAATTGATGTCATTTGGTAGGTGGTTTACAGCCGGAGTGGAATGCTTGATTTCAGCCACCGAGGCATCAGAAATCTCGGCTACTTTGGCTCTTTAAGGACATCTTGGAGAGTAGCGTCTTCTTCTACGAGATATTTTTTCTGTAGGGTTATGTTGCTCATACTGAAAATTAATCAGTCAACAAGTTGATCCTCTGGATCCTTAAATTTTCACTTAGCAAAGACGGCACGGAGACAGGTGGCAAAGATGTTTGTGGATTCACCGTCGGCTTGCGGCATGAGCACGAACTGGTGAGGGTTTACACACACTGGAGTCATAGGTTGGAAGTGAGCAGCCAATTTGGTTTGTACTGTGGACCAAGTGACCGTTTCTACGGTTTCTGGATCGACTAGAGTGGTAGCCAAACTGTAG
This sequence comes from Erythrolamprus reginae, assembly GCF_031021105.1. Lineage (NCBI taxonomy): Eukaryota > Metazoa > Chordata > Lepidosauria > Squamata > Dipsadidae > Erythrolamprus > Erythrolamprus reginae. The sequence continues at coordinate 128,415,123 of NC_091963.1, forward strand.
ATCGTTGGGCCGCAATAATTTAGGAATATTGCTCATTTCCTATCATCTTCTGCGTCATGGAGGTTACTTGCCTGCAGAAATATGCGGAATTTTGACATATATGATGCCCATGGTTCGAGATCAGGGTTGTAGAAGGCGGGTGCCTGAACCATAGCTGGAGTTCGGCAGGAGTTCGATCACAAAGGCTGGATTTAGTTTAGCTGCTAAGATAAAACCAAGCAAACTACCAGTATATTATGGATATACCTTAGCAAACCTATTGTAAAAGACAGATGTGGAGCTTATTATTGAAATAATATTTTAAATAATGACTTGGTAATAGGGAACCACTAGCAGATTTTAGGCTTTATAGATTTAAAAAACTTTGAGTGAATTCACATATATACTGCTCAAAAAAATAAAGGGAGCATTCAAATAACACATCCTAGATCTGAATGAATGAAATATTCTCATTGAATAATTTGTTCTGTACAAAGTTGAATGTGCACAACAGCATGTGAAATTGATTGTCAATCAGTGTTGCTTTCTAAGTGTACAGTTTGATTTCACAGATGTTTGATTGGAGTTACATGTTTAAGTGTTCCTTTTATTTTTTTTGAGCAGTGTATTTCTTACTAGTTGGTTAACTTGAGGACTACTGTATTAGCAACCATTAACAAATGTCCCTAATAGAAAGCAAAATTATTTACCCTTGAGAAGAAATCTTAATTTAATTGACTTTTACCCAAATGAATATGTTGGAAGGAGGCAGCACTAGTCTCCCAGAATGATAATCCATGAAAGTTTTGGGAGAGGGGTCAGAGGTTTTGAAAAGCTTATCATGGTTTGAAAAAGAATTGTGGAAGAATAAAAATTTGACAGATCTTTATTTTGAGAGACATTGTCTTGGAAATACAGTAATAGAATTTGATGTCTTTATACAAAGAGAACTCTAAATACATTACCTTCATGTTTATGCCTGCCTGATTCAGTTTCTTGCGGCAAACTTGTCAAAGATATATCCTACCAGAATGACAAAATTGGAGGTAAATTTTGGACAGAAACAGAGAAGGATATTTACAGTGCTCAAAAAAATAAAGGGAACACTTAAACAACACAATATAACTCCAAGTAAACCAAAGTTCTGTGAAATCAAACTGTCCACTTAGGAAGCAACACTGATTGACAATCAATTTCACACGCAGTTGTGCACATTCAACTTTGTACAGAACAAAGTATTCAATGAGAATATTTCATTCATTCAGATCTAGGATGTGTTATTTGAGTGTTCTCTTTAATTTTTTTCAGCAGTATATATATATCCCATATCTATTTAATCCATGTCCCTCTCACAGGAAGAAGAAAAAGTGTTAAAATGAAAGAACTTCATATCAGGAACAGTCCTATTCTATAACTGAGCATGCTAACCATCAATCAATTGCAGCTTTTCAAAGCTAATAAGCTGTATAAATTCAGAAATAAATTCTGCCGAAATTCAGATTAGTTGAATGCATGAAGTCATGGTTTATATTATCATGGGTTATTGACCAAATAATAATTTGAATATGTTCATATAATGTAGTAATATTTATACACAGGTAATCAACTCATTGCCACAATTGAGTCCAAAATTGTTGTTGCTAAATGAAACATTTGTTAAGTTTTGCCACATTTTATTATCTTTAGTGCCACAGTTGTTAAGTGTGTGTCTGTTAGTATATGGGTTTTTTTAAAGCTTTAAATATTTTAACTGATTGGATTATTTATGATTTGTACTACTTGCTGTGAGCCGCCCCGAGTCTTCGGAGAGGGGCGGCATACAAATCCAAATAATAAATAAATAAATAAGTGAATCACTGCCATTGTTAAGTGAGTATTGTAGCATGATTGTTAAGTGAATCTGGCTTCTCAATTGAATTTGCCTGTCAGGTTACAAAAAGTCACTGCAACCATCATAAATATGAATCAGTTTCTAAGCATTCAATTTTTGACCATATGGCTATGTGGATACTGCAATGATCATGTGTGAAAAATGATCATAAATCACTTTTTTCAGTGCTGTTGCAACTTTGAATGGTTACCAAGTGCACTGTTGTAAGTCAAGGTTTACCTGATTTTATTTATTATGTTTATGCAGGGGTGAGTTTCAACTTGTCTTGCTGCCACTTTGCTTCCTCCCATGCCTCGTGGCCGCACCTCATGGACATGCGCTTGCTTTGTACTCACACGCATTTTCAGTATAATTCCCCCCCCCGATTTTTAAAAAAATGGTGACGCATGAGCAGTGGCGAAAACCTGGCTTCTGCACATGCGCAGTAGAATAAACAAACAAACAAACAAGGGAGGAAAATAAAAAATAATTTTAAAAAGATGGCGGTGCCCACAGACCAGTCACAGATCTATCCAGATCGATGACATCATTGTGACATCACTAGTGGGTTGCTAACAGTCCAGGCGAACCGAAAGGAACCAACCTCTGTTATGCCTGCATTTACAGTGGTACCTCTACTTAAGAACTTAATTTGTTCTGTGACCAGGTTCTTAAGTAGAAAAGTTTGTAAATAGAAACAATTTTTCCCATAGGAATCAATGTAAAAGCAAATAATGCGTGCAAACCCATTAGGAAAGAAATAAAAGCTCGGAATTTGGGTGGGAGTCGGAGGACGATGAAGAGGAGGAGAACAGTCACTGCCCAGAGGGAAGGGAGCTTTTCTTTTCTATGGGTGCTGGCAGAGGTTTATTCCTTCTCCTAACGCCTAGAGAAAGAAAAATGCTTTGTTCACTCTGGACTGTCAAAGACTTCTTAAGCGCCACTAAAAGGCTCCTTTGGTAGCCCAGAAAAGCCCGAGATGGCTGGGATTAAAGGGGGAATGGCAGGAAACTGGCCGGGCCTTCGTGCCACTCTCAAATTTCCTGGGCTCGGGTTCTTAAGTAGAAAATGGTTGTTAAGAAGAGGCAAAAAAATCTTGAACACCCGGTTCTTATCTAGAAAAGTTCTTAAGTAAAGACGTTGTTAAGTAGAGGTAATACCACTGTATTTTGTGCAACTCTAGGATGCATATATATTTTCTTCTCCTATTTTTCCCACAACAAAAATTCTCTAAAATGATCTGGGAGAGTGACTGACCCAAATTCATCCAGCTAGCTTTCTACATTTTAACCACTATGTTAAAACAGACTCTCTAAACAAGTGAAGTAATCTGCTTTTAAACCTGCTTCATTAATGATCTGGGTGTAGAAGTAAATAGTGAGGTAGCAAAGTTTGCTGACAGCACTAAATTGTTCCGGGTAGTGAAAAGTGAAACTGATTGTCCGGAGCTCCAGAAGGATCTCTCGAAATTGAGTGAGTGGGCAACAAAGTGGCAAATGCATTTTAACCTAAAGAAATTCAAAGTTATGCATATCGGGACAAAGAACCCCAACTATACCTACCAACTGATGGGGACCAAACTTTCTGAGACAACCCAAGAAAGGGATCTTGGGTTTTGGTGGACAGTTCAATTAAGATGTCAACCCAGTGCGCAGCAGCAGTAAAAAAAACAAATTCAGTGCTTGCCATGATTAGGAAGGGAATTGAAAATGAGTCGTTAAGTGTTGTATTGCCTCTGTACAAATTGATGGTGAGACCACCCTTGGAGTACTGTGTACAGTTCTGGTCACCGCACCTCAAGAAGGATATACAGTGATACCTCGTCTTACAAACTTAATTGGTTCTGGAACGAGGTTCGTCAGGTGAAAAGTTTGTAAGACGAAACAATGTTTCCCATAGGAATCAATGGAAAAGCGATTAATGTGTGCAAGCCCAAAATTCACCCCTTTTGCCAGCCGAAGTGCCCATTTTTGTGCTGCTGGGATTTCCCTTAGGCTCCCCTCCATGGGAAACCCCACCTCCGGACTTCCATTGCCAGCGAAGCGCCTGTTTTGCACTACTGGGATTCACCTGCTGGGATTCCCCTGCAGCATCACAAAAACACGGAAGTCTGGAGGTGGGGTTTCCCCATGGAGGGTAGCCTCAGGGGAATCCCAGCAGCGCAAAAACGGGTGCTTCGCTGGCAACGGAAGTCTGGAGGCAGGGCATCCAAGCGGCGGCGGCGGGTTTGTAAGGTGAAAATAGTTTGTAAGAAGAGGCAAAAAAATCTTAAACCCCGGGTTTGTATCTTGAAAAGTTTGTATGACGAGGCGTTTGTAAGACGAGGTATCACTGTAATGGAACTGGAAAATGTGCAAAAAAGGACAACAAGAATGATCAAGGGAATGGAGCATCTCCCTTATGAAACCAGGTTGCAACACCTTGGTCTCTTCAGCCTTGAAAGACGGCGTTTAAGGGGTGACTTGATCGAAGTGTATAAAATCATGCATGGGATAGAAAAGGTGGATAGAGAAAAATTCTTTTCTCTATCACACAATACTATCACACAATACTAGGACGAGGAGGCACTCCCTAAAGCTCATAGGTAAGAAAGTCAGGACAAATCAAGGGAAATATTTCTTCACCCAGAGGGTTGTTGGTTTATGGAATTCACTTCCAGAAGAGGTTGCGACAGCTGTCAGCCTTGATAGCTTCAAGGCATAGTTCCCTCTAAGCTGAGCAGTGAGCAATCGCTCACTTAAAAATCATCATCAACTCAGAGTTTTCCAAACCTGCCCGGAAGCCGAGAGGGAAAGAGTGAGAGGGAAGGAGAGAGAGAGGAAGAGAGGAAGAGAGAGAAACAGATAGAAAAAAGAGAGGAAGGAAAAGAGAAAGAAAAAAGAATGGGAGTAAGGAAGAAAGAAAGAAAATCAAAATCTAGTTTGAAACTAGCTCAACTATTTAAGTGGCATTTTGATATTGATAGAGTTGCCCTATTATGAGCTCACTGTTATAGACACAGAGAACAGTATTTTATTTTGAAATTCTGAGGCAAAACAGGGTGGGTTTTTATTTGTTTGTTTGTTTGTTTGTTTATTCATTATTTCTGTGCCACCCAGTCCCGAAGGGAATGCCGCTCAGACACTATAATTTTCCGCGCCCCCCCCCAAAAAATTAGAGGGAACACTGCTTCAAGGCAGAATTAGACAGATTCATGGATGCCAAGTGTATCAGTGGTTATTGAAACGGATGTCCATATGCCGTCTCTATGTTGGTTGAGGCAGGCAGGATTCCCTTGGGTACCATTTGTTGGGGATCAGGGGAAAGGGAGGGTCTTGTCTTCTCTTTCTGCTCAAGATCCTCATGGACAATTGGTGGGCCACTGTGTGGCACAGAATGCTGGACTCGATGGGCTTTGCCCTGATTCAGCATGGCTCTTCTTATGTTCTTATATAAACCAAACAAAGGAGTCACATTTTCACTTCTAATGCAGTATGAATCTGGTCAATGTGTAATCCGGTACAGTATTTTATCTCCTTAATGGTGGTGTTTCACAAATACTTGACACATATGAAGAACTTAGCAGGAACAGGAAGCACTTAGTCATCCAAAATGTATCAAATGAAATGATCTATCCCAGAACACTGGGAGGCTAATACAGAAAGCAAACAATAATACCTAGAAACCTGGGGTTTTTTAAATCAAGTATTAAATCCCCATCTCCACTCTAACAGAAGATCCAGAATAAAAGACAAGTAAGGAAAGAAAATATCTTCCAGTAAAAGATAATAAATATGACTCTCCCCCAGGTCTCTGTATAAATACTAACTCTGGCTCAATCCTACAAAAAAGGCTCCAATTCACAAATACATATGGTAAATTCCCTGTAGACCAAGATTATTCCACCAACCTGCAAAGGAGAGGGGGACTCCAATCCTGGGAGTTGAATTCCACATCTCTTAAAGTTGCAAAGGCCTAGAAACCATGATTTAGTCTTGGCTTTGCAAATTGCAAATCCAGCCACAGGTGCTATGTACCTTCTGTTGTTCCTTCATTTTTCACCTTCATTTTTCACAGGTTACTTTTCTGCAAGTTCAGTGAATTCCTCACCCCATTTCCCAATCTTATACTTTCAATAAAGTGTAATGCTCAATTCTCTCATGCCTCTAGGAACACAAGGTTTTATTTTTGCTGCCATTCTTGTATCTCCTGTTGGATGGTTTGCACTTACTCTTTTCCAGGAAAGTATAAGTAGGGAATTGCCTAGGTCAGCAGCTTGGTATCGTGTAATTAATGCACTTTATGTTCATTACACAGCAACCGTGAGGAGCAGAGGGAATGAGAGCCTTTCTCTAAGAATGCAGGAAACTAATTTGTAACTCAGTTTCCCTTCAGAAGATGATAACAATGTACAGAGTACCTTCTCCCAAATTTCCCACAACAGTTCTATGAAATACAGTAGTCCCTCACCTATCGCTGGTGTTACATTCCAGACCTGGCCGCGATAGGTGAAATCCGCGATGGGGAATTTATCGACCGATAGTACTTATTTAAGTATTTATATTGTAATTGTTTGGTAAGTTTTCATTGTTTTAAGTGTTTATAAACCCTTCCCACACAGTATTTATTTTAGATACAGTATTTAAATACAGTATTTACAATTTTAGATTATTTTTTTTTGAAAAACCTGCCGATCGAGTTCGGCGGGCTGTTTAAATCTGCCGATCGACTTCCTCAGAAACCCGCGATGAAGTGAAGCCGCAGGGACTACTGTAGTCCAAGCTGAAAGTGACTGAGGCTAAGCTAAAATCCAAGTTTGCCTGTTTCGATCTCCAATCCAGTCTGTGCTAGTGGCTGTCTTTGGTATCACAATTGCAACGTAATAGACTTGGCAATAGCAGAACATTGTGATTGATAGTCCTATGACTGTATTTTGCATTTTGTAATTCCTCTTTCAGAATGTCAGAAGCAGCAATTTAATTATTTTGTATAAAGGCACCTTAAGAAAGGAGGATAATGGAACATATTTCAAAGACAATTTAAATAAATATGCATCTAGTGTGTTTTCATGTCATTTATTTAATCATTAGGGTTCTGTTTTGAAAATATGAGATTGCTGCGTTTGTTGTCTCGAGCTTAAAACATTAAAATTTTCTTAAATATTAACATGGTTTAACATATCACTATTATACATATATGTAATATGTGCATTCAAGTCACATCAATGTGATACAGAGGTAGGTATTTTCTTTACGTTTTTAATATTTCTATCAAGCCTCGGCCATCCCTCCTTAAGACACAGTGCCCTTGAGGTCACAGAGGCCAAAGCTATCATTCTGAGAATGAGGTCAACCGGGGTCAACCGGGTAACCAACATCCGGGCATTTTGGTCTCAGTTGGCAAGTCTCGTCCGCCCCACCTCCTCCCGCGCACGCGCCTTTACGGGCCAACCTACAATTTGTACGCACTCCCCACATGGGCGACACGTTTCCCTTCCCCTCGTTTCGCACATGCTCAGACCGATCCGAGAGAAAAAACGACAGGCGCAAGCCTTTGTTTCCTCTTACGCATGTGCACACTGGTCTTAGCCATTACCGGAGGAAAACGCCACCCCCCCTCTTTTATTTTTACCCAACGCTGTCAAGGAACTGAAAAGGGGGGGCGTTTTCTTTCTTCGATTGGCTAACGCGTAGAGCGCGCGCGCACGCGTCGCCAGCCAACAAGGAACTACCCCCCCTCGCCTTCCTACCGAACGTGCGCTGCGGGAGGCCGCGCGAGAAGAGCGCAGGCGCGGATTTAAGGCCCCGCCCTCCCCAGGGACTCATTGTGCAGACGCCGGATTGACTTCTTCTCCTGCGCGCGGGGGGGGAATCCGTGTCGCCCTTCCCCCTCCCCTCCCCCTCTCTGCTTACTTCAAAAGCGAGCGCGAGCCTGACTAGCGGGGGCACAGCAGATTCGTCCGCTTTCCTTCTCGGCAGGAAGAGGTTCGAAGACGGCAACGCGACGCGGCCCTGAGCGCGCCAACACCACGACCGCCCCCCTTCCCTCTTCTTCCCCCCCCCCCCCTCTTTCTGTGTGCGTTTGTTGCGGCCTCGGGTCTCTTCCATTTTCTTCCTCCGGGAAGGTTGCCATTCCCCTCACGTTGCCTGCGGGCGCTCAAAGAGAGAAGTCTTCTCTCTTTTCCCCCCTCTTCTCCCGTGAGTCGCCGCTGGCTTGTTTTGTGTTTTTTTTTTTTACTGGAGGGACCAGCTTAGAAGCGGCCCCAACGCCGCGCGTCGTCCGCCCTGCGTCGGCACCAGCAGCAGGTGGGATTGAGGCCCACAGTCCCCGGCGTCGGTTCCGCTTACGAAGCCAACAGAGAAGCGGGTGTGTGGTGGTGGTAGTCCCTACAAACGCGGCCTACTGCTTTTTTTTCTTTAACTCGGGCAACACCTCCCCCCGCTTCTGCTTGGCAGCGTTGAACCCTCCTTCTCCATTTCCGCGAACGGCCGGCCTACCCGCCCGCCTGCCCAGCAACTCAGCGTTTCCCCTTCCGGGCCGGCAAAGAGCGCACGGCGTTTTTGCCTTGTGTCGCGGAGCTTAAAAAAAACTTGGAAAAACAGCCGGGCTTCTTTAGACGTTGCCTCGGCTGCCTTGACGGAATCGCCCTTAATCCTCCCCGTCGTGGCTTTTTTGAACTCGCCGCTTTTTTAAAGAAGCGGCAGCGCCTAAAGCCCGGGAGACGCGGGGCGAGGGTCACGGCTGTCCCTTCCGTCTCTCCTCCACTCGGCCTTCCCCTTTTTTTCTCTATATTTTTTTCGCCGTACTTTTCGTTGAAGGCCTTGCAGCGAGGACAGAGCAGGGGCGCCCGGCCCTTTTTTTCCCCCTTCGCCGCCGCCAGCGCCATGTTGAAACAACCACTGCCGCCGCCCTCCCCTCAACCTGCTGCGCCTTCCTCGGGGCCCCCGACGCCGACGCCTCCGGCCGTTGCCGCTGCTTCCCGCAAAGCCAACCCACCCGCGGCCAGCCCCAACGGGAACCTCAGCCCTGGGGCCGCGGCGGGCGGGCCGAGAGCCACCATGGTGGCTCCCCCGGGTAGCGGCGGAGGAACCCCACCGGGAGGAAGCGGCACCAGGTAAGGTTTGGCCGAATGTGCTGGCTTGTTTGTGGGAAGCGAGGGAAGGGGAAGCCATGCTGGCGGCAAAAAGGGCGAAAGGGGAGGAGGGCAGTGTCAGCTTCCCGCCCCAAAAGGGTTGACGGGAGGACTCGGCCGGGTGGCGGGTGTGTGTATGGGGGAGAATAATATGTGTAAACCCGATGAGCAGAGTTGGGCTGCTTTGCCACTGCCGCTCTTCTCAGCAGGACCGGAAAGCGGATACCGGTAAGGCTCGCCACCTCTCCCGCTTCCCCATCTCTGAGTCTTGTGTGATTTTTTTTTTTTTGGGGAGGGTGGTGGTGGAAAGGATGTATGTGGCTCTTTCCCGTCTTTCGAAAGAGAAAGATCGATCCCAGCCTGGGCTCGGTTCCACTCCTTGTCGTGGAGACCTGGACTTTGACTTGGTTAGGCAAAAGACCGAAACCAAATTTTCTGGGAATAGCAATTTTGATTTGTAAAGGCTTGGTATAGTGCTTTAACAAGCCCTCTCTAAGAGGTTTACAGAGTCAGCCTGTTGCCCCCAACAATCTACGTCCTCATTTTACTTACCCACCTGGGAAAGCTGAGCCAACCTTGAGCAGGGGGTGAGATTTGATTGAATGGCAAATGTACAATCCAGTATATTTAAAAGACATCAGAAAAAAACAATGGAGCCACCTTCTTTCAGATGTTGCAGCATCTTGGGGCTGGTTTGGTCTGCTTAAAGAACTTCCCTAATATAGATAGTTCTCAACAGACCACAATAGAGCCCAAAATTTATGTTGATAAGTGAAAGTGTCAGGTGAGTCTTGCCCCATTTTACAACTTTTTTTGCCATAGTTGTTGAATGAATCATTGTAGTTGTTAAATTAACACAGCTATTAAGCGAATTTGGTTTCTCCATTGACACTGCATATGAAAAATGGTCATAAGTCCTTTTTCTAGCATAAATATCTGGTTTAAGAAAGAGCAAGACTAATGTTGAGCCATATATCCATTTTATAAAGTTGAACAAGATCATAGTTTCTGTCTGTCCTGTTCTCAGGAGTTGGTTTTTTAAAAAAATAATTCTGGTTATGACAGAGAGCAAGGCATAAAGGAGCTCCTTTTGCTATTCTGATTGAATTATCACCTAGTTATCTCCCACTTATTTTAAATTGGTTGGGGAATTTTAATAAATTGTGCAAAATGTTATTCTGAATTTGGATAAAATAATGGAGAAAGTAACAAATCATGGATTTGAGGCAGAGTAAATCCATTCTTCATTCTTTTCATACACAGAAAATTTTTGGGTGCATGCGCCAGTAAAATTTGTGTCAGTTTTCATGTATAGTACATGCACTGATTTTTCTGAAAGTTGTCTCCATGGAAAGGAGGATATGTCTTTCTTAGCTGAATTAGGAAGTCTGTTTAATTATTTTGGTAATAAAATATGGGGTTTTTGTTAGTGATGAGAGCTACTTTGAATTAGATTTGTAAGGGATAATGAATTTATATACCAAATGTAGCCTATTGGTTTAAAGAATTTGCATTTGAATTATTATTAATTACATTTGTGTCTTATTTATTTTCAGGGGCCAGAGTACAGGCAAAGGACCTCCACAATCTTCTGTAAGTTTATTTATTTATTTATTGGACATCTATGCCATCCTCTCCGAGGATTCAGGGCAGCTCACAACATACAACAAAACAATATAAAACATCTTCATCCAATTAATTACTTTAAAAAAAAATAAAAAACCAAAACCATAAAAGTTATTTTATTCAATCCACTTTCTCTCAGCACATTCATTGGCCAGGGGGGCAAAATCTAATAGCCCCAAGCCTGGTAGTATAGATGAGTCTTAAGACTCTTACACAAGGCGAGGAGGGTGAGGACAGTACAAATCTCTAGGGGGAGCTGATTCCACAGGGCTGGGCCCCCCACAGAGAAGACTCTTCCTCCAGGGCCCTCCAAATGACATTGTCTACTAGATGGGACCTGGAGAAGGCCGACTCTGTGGGACCTGGAGAAGGCCGACTCTGTGGGACCTGACCGGTCGCTGGGATTCATGCAGCAGCAGGTGGTCCCATGGGTACTTATATCTCTTTTTTTTTCTAAATTTGCAACTTTGTTAAGTTTAGTGCAGTTAAATCACTGAGAAGCACAATTTTTGTTTCAAAAAAGAAAAATGTGTTTTTTCATATCAACCAGTATCATAAAGCACTTCATTTGATTTTGTTGTTGTTAGTTGTAGAAATTGTGTCCGACCCATTGCGACTCCATGTTCCTCTAGGCCAAGGATAGGCAAAGTTGGCTCTTCTATGACTTGTGGACTTCAACTCACAGGATTCCTGAGCCAATCATGCTAGCTTAGGAATTCTGGGAGTTAAAGTCCACACATCATGGAAGAGCCAACTTTGCCTATCCCTGTTCTAGGCCTTCCTGTTCTCTAGCATCCTCTGGAGTCCATTTAAGCTCATGCCTACTGGTTCAGTGACTCCATCCAGCCACCTCATTCTCTCGTCCCATTCTTTTGTCCTCAATCTTTCCTAGCATTAGGCTCTTCTCTAGTGAGTCCTTCCTTCCTTTGGTGGTTATAGCAATTTGAGTTTCATCTTCAGGATTAGAGCAGAGTTGATCTCTTCAGTTTCATCGTCTTGGAGTCCAAAGGACTTGCAGGAATCTTCTCCAGCCCCATAGTTCAAAGGCCTCAATTCTTTGGTGCTCAGCCTTTCTTATGGTGCAACATTTACATCCATACATTGCAACTTGGAAAACCATAGCCTTAACTATATGCACGTCTGTTGGCAGGGTGATCTTATGCTTTTTACAGTGAGATAGGGTGGTCTCTCAGCTTTCTAGATTTGTCCTAGCGTTCCTCCCCAGGAATAAAGGTCTTTTAATTTCTGGGCTGTATTCCCCATCTGCAGTGATCTTGATGCCCAAGAAAATAAAATCAGTCACAACTTTTGCACTCTCCTTCTGTCACCTGCATCAAAGAAGCTCTTTAGTTCCTCTTTACTTTCTGCCATTAGAGTGTTATCATCTGCATATATGAGGTTGCTGATATTTCTCCAGGCAATCTTAATTCCAATTTTTGATTCATCTATCCCCACCTTTCTCATGATATGCTCTGTGTATAAGTTAAGTAGGCAGAGTGACAGTATACAGTCCTGCCAGACTCATTTCCCAATTTTGAAGCAGTCAGTGGTTCTGTATCCAGTTCTTATTGTTCTTAATCTGCATATAGGTTTCTCAAGAGGCAAATAAGATGGTCTGGTACCCCATCTCTTTAAGAACTTGCCATAATTGGTTGAGATCTACACAATCAAAGGCTTTAGCATGGTCAATGAAGCATATGATCCAGCGTATGTTGGCAGTTTCATCTCTAGTTCCTCTGCCTCTTCAAAATCCTGCCTGTACTTCTAGGAGTTCTCAGTCCACATACTACTGGAGCCTATCTTGTAGGTTTTTAAACATAATTTCACTAGTATGTGAAATAAGAGCAGTGGTGCTACAGTTAGAATATTCTTTGGCATTGCTTTTCTTTGGAATTGGAATGTAAACTGACCTTTTCCAGTCCTATAGCCACTATTGAGTTTTCCAAATTTTCTGGTAAATTGAGTGTAGCACTTTTACTGCATCGTCTTTTAAGTAGTTCAGCTGTGATACTGTCACCTCCACTAGCTTTGTTGTTACTCAACAACAAATATCTTGTATTTATATTAATTTATATTAAATTTAATATGACATATAATATACATCATATAAGGAAGAAGATATATACATTTCATATTATATAATGAGGAAGATACAATATTTATCTTCCTCATTTTGATTTATTGTTTGACAAATATTTGAATGTTTCGATTGTCGATACTGAATTGTGAAAATTCCAATATAATCTTCATTTTCAACTATAGACCCTCTATCCAAACTTTATGAGAAGTAGTAGTACAGTTTGAACCTGTGCCAACTCTTTTATAAACTAAGATTCATGAAGGAAACTCCTTACTGAGAAAACAAATGACATAATAGTTATTTAGGTCTATATTTGTTACAACAGGTTTATGCATTTTCTGAAATCTTTCAGTTGCCTACCTAATTATTGGGAGTGTTGTAACATTGGGCAATGGATGTTACAAATGTCTTGATGATACTTATTTTTTCATTCCTCCCAGGCTTTTGAGGGTGTTTATAACAATTCTCGAATGCTTCACTTTCTAACAGCAGTTGTGGTGAGTCTCCTGGTGATAAATTAAGGATGTAGAAAAGATAGATGTACAGGTGCATGTTTATAGGGAATGGAAGGTACATTAATTTTTTCAACGTGGATGTCCTGCAAGAAGAGTTGAGCATTTGTTTTATATAGGCATTGCTCATATGATGTACTAATTCATGTTGTAGCTTTATTTACATTATTCTTTGAACTCAGGTCATCATGTTAAGGATTTTAGTCCCAGCTATTTTGGGTTGATTTATGGTAGACAATGCTAAAATTGCAAAGTTCTCAATCGAAGGAAGATGGGATGCCTGCAAAGTCTAATAGTTTGCTGTTTCCTCTCATGGCAAAAAGTGCCTTAAGAATGGTGTGTACTAAGCATTGTGCAAATAAGTCAGGGTTTTCTCTTGAATTTCTTCAGTTTAGTTTTAACAGCCTTCCAAACAGATTATAGATGTTAATTGGGGTTGGGCAGGCAGGGAGCCTTTGACTTCAATACCTGTATCTCTTTTTTAAGTATTCCTGCCCTTTGGTTCTCTTCCCAGGGATCAACATGTGATGTGAAAGTGAAAAGTGGAAACACATTTGAAGGAATATTTAAAACCCTGAGTTCTAAGGTGAATACTTTCTTTTTGTTGACTAGTTTTCTTAGAACGTTAGCTAACTGGTTCAATGAAGTTTATTTCTTAATTGCATTTAAGTATTTAGTTTTATTTTATATTGGAACTTTGGGTATAGGAAGCATTCTTTCTCCCCAAACTTCACAAAGCTTATTTAAGCACCCTGACATGACAAAGTTTAATATCTGGAAATAGATAGTGCATAGTGACTAATGGACTGTGATATGGCAAGTTTTCCAATTTTTGTGGTTTTCTATAGTAGGAATAGGTAGCTTGTATTTTTATTTTTATTTTTTACAGTTTGAGCTGGCTGTGGACGCTGTGCACAAGAAGGTGCCCGACCAGCCAGTAGGGCCAAGGAGGGAGGATATTGTAGACACTATGGTTTTCAAGCCTGCTGATGTCATGTTAGTGCACTTCCGCAATGTTGATTTTAACTACGCCACCAAAGGTAATACAGCCTTAAAATAACAGAATTGAGATGTGATGGGAGGAGGTATGAGGGAGAATTTGAATCCTTTCTATCCTGGTCTTTTTTTCTGTCATGTTTCTTAGATAAGTTCACAGATTCTGCCATCGCTATGAATTCTAAAGTGAACGGAGAGCACAAAGAGAAAGTACTTCAACGCTGGGAAGGGGGAGACAGCAACAGTGATGATTATGACTTAGAATCAGATATAGTAAGTAACTGATAAGGCTTGAGTCCCCAAAATAGATTTACTTAGAGCTGCTTCGCTAAGCTTTGTTGCAGCAAAGGTACTAAAAGATTTATCTGTGATTTCAGTCTAATGGCTGGGACCCAAATGAGATGTTCAAATTCAACGAGGAAAATTACGGTGTGAAGACAACTTATGATAGCAGTCTCTCATCATATACGTAAGTTAATGATTTAGCCATATATAAACATACATATATACACACACACAAACATAATTTATGTGAAGGTTCAAGGGAGAGAGCAGCTGATGACAATGATATAATGACCCATGGGATTGGGCGGTAGAGAGTCAAATTAACATCGTATTTTTTCGGAATATAAGACGCACCTTAGTTTTTAGGGAGGAAAATAGGGAAAAGAATCTGCTTACCAGGTATTCATCTGGATAGTGTCCTTAGTCTGGTCAGCTTCAGTACATTATTTTATCCCCTAGTTAGGGCTTAAAAAAAACTTTATTCTGAGATAGTAACAATGAAAGCTTGCAAGCCAGTAAGAGCTGTGAACATCATTAGCACCTGGAAAGAAACATTCAGAGTAAGTAGAGCAATGGAACAAAAACTGCAAAGACTTACAGCTTGGAAAACATTCTTCACATAGAGTAACAATGAAAGGGCTTGCAAGCCAGTAAGAGCTGGGAAAATTGTTAATACTTGGTTAGGGCTGGAAAGAAACCTTTGGAGCAAGTTAGAGCAATGAAAAAAAAACCTGTAAAGACAGGGCATGGAAAACATTCTTAGCAGAGAGTAACAATGAAAGAGCTTGAAAGTGGTAAGAGCTGGGAACATAATTAGCACCTGGTTAGGGCTTGAAAAACTACATTCAGAACATAAGATGCACAGAAATTATCAGCCTTTTTAAAGGCAGAAATAAGGTGTGTCTTATACTTTGAAATACTGTATACGGTAATTTGGTAGGCTATTAAGATAGAGTCTAGGTCAGTGACAGCTAACCTTTCTGGGACCGATTGCTGAAACGGGCGTGCACACCAATCCTTTTTGGCACTAAGTGACAAAGCAAGCACGCAAAGCGTGCACACGCACCAGAAACTGAAAATGAATATGATATTCTGGTTTCTGGCACACGTGTGCATGCCAGTCACATGCTTTTATGGTTTCTGGCATGCATGCACAAGCAAAGATCAGCTGTCTGGTGCGAATTCGCCGGTTCTACCTGGCCTTTTGAGAGTCCTCTCATTCCCTGCCTGCTCCCTGCCTCCTGTCTGGATGGCGGGACATCCCCATTGATGGACTGGTTTTGCAGTCCCTGACTGGGAGAAAGAGATGGGCTGCATTCCTCCCCTGGAAAGCTGGAGCCCCTTACTAGCCTCGGGTTGTGGGGCCAGCAGACAGGAAAGCTTTGCCCCAACTCTGGCCGAGATGAAGCACCAACCCAGCTGGCGTCTTGCAACTTGCCTCCCTGATGGCGACTCCTGGTTTTCTTGCTCCAGCATCCTGACCTAGAGCAGTAGCATGAGAACCACCGCTGTTGTTATGGGGAAAATATAAGTAGCACCGCCATCAAGGCTCTTTGAACGTAGATGTTTGAATGTGGTAAAGCAAAAAAGATACAATCAAGAATGAAAAAGCAGACTTGATACAAAAATCAGAAGGTAGCAGTCTGCTTTTTCATTCTTGATTGTATCTTTTTTGCTTTACTACATTCAAACCTCTACATTCAAAGAGCCTTGATGGTCGTGCAGTGATTGGCATGCAATACTGCAGATTTAGACTTAACTATTGTTACTTTAAATTTACACTAATTGGCCTACATTAAAATGAAATTTCATTGTATATGGCTATCAAAGCGTCACCATCTCCAATATACACTAGAAAGTACATTATGACAAAAATACGGTGTTTCCCCAAAAATAAGACTCTAAAATTAAGATCTAGTAAAGGGGTGGGCATGGCCAGCTCAGGAAGCAGTCCTTCCTTTCCCTGGTCAGTTAATGGCAGCTGGGCCCCTTAATTGCGACCTGCAGATCAGCTGAGCTAATCTGGAGCTGCCCCTCATATCTCTCTGAGAGTCTGGAGGTGTTTTTTATATACTTTTGCCAGCCCTGGCTCTGCCGTGGCACCAGGCAACCTTGCAGCAAAGGGCCCCTTGTCAAGTCCCAATCTGGTGGTTGCATGCCTGGGGGTGGGGGCATGGAGCTGCAGCCTTTGGAGCTGGTGAATCCAATGATGAACGAGTCTTCAGCAGTGGGACATGTTGTTTGTCAGCAGGCTGCTCTCCTGGTCAGGTCTGTCTGCGAGTGGCACAGGCAGGCAGTGAGGTGCCTGGTCCGTGCAAAGAACAGGGAGGTGATGAGGGCGACAGGACTTCCACCCCTGCAGCTGTGCATGCGCTTCCAGGCATACTTTCCAGGACTCTGCACCATGCCATCAGTCTGGCCACCTTGCTGCCGGATGTCCCGTTGCTGGTGCTGTACATGGTCAGATCCAAGCAAGAAACTGGTGTGCTCGCGAGTGGCTGGATGGCAGTGTCCTGATGTGTCCAGCCACCACAGCCTCTTGGCACAGGAATGCTTCTCCTTTTGGCTGCAAGCAAGGAAAGCAGTAGAAGTCTTTCTCTCCCCCCAAACTCCGCCAGAAATGAGTCTTTGTGAGATTCGTCCCGCTGCTTGGAGCAGGACTCTGCAAGGCTTGTGCCATTGCACGAAAGGCATCGTGGGCTGTTCTGGTATGATGAAGCATGGGGCAGTGCTGCCATTGTTGCAATGCCACAATAAGCCTTGCAGGGTCCTTTTCCAAGCATGGCAGTGCGACAGGTCTCATGTAGACTCATCTTTGGGGGAGAGAAATAAAGACTTCTACTGTTTCTGTTGCTTTCCTTGCATGAAGCCAAAAGTAGAAGCAGCAGAAGTCTTCCTTTCTCTCCCCTAAATTCCGCCAGAAATGAGTCTTTGTGAGACTTGCTTTGCCACTGCTGCCACTTGAGGTAGGAGTCTGTAAGGCTTGTTCTGTCATTGCACAAACGACAGCGCCGCCGTAAGCTTCATCATACTGGCGCAGCTGGCATCCTGCCACAACAGCGCAACAAACCTTGCAGACTCCTATTCCAAGCAGCGATGGGATGAGTCTCTCAAAGACTTGTTTCTGGGGGAATTTTGGAGAGAGAAAGACTTCTGCTGCTTTCCTGGTATGCAGCCAAAAGCAGAAGGAGAGACCTGCTCCAAGAGGCGGCAGCAGCAGTAGCAGTGGGACATGTAGGATAAATTTAGATTTAATTGGATTTATATGCCGCCCCTCTCCGAGGACTCGGGGCGGCTCACAGCATGTACAGAAAAAAACAGGAAACAATAATAACAATCCAGTTATACCTTAAAAAACAATTTTAAAATTCTAGTTAAAAACTAGCAATATCATTCATTCAGCAGTCAAACTAAGCATTCATCGGTCAGGGGGGAAGGTCTAAGGAACCCCAGGCCTGGTGGCAAAGATGAGTTTTTAAACTTTTTCTGAAGGCAAGGAGGGTGGGGGCAGTACGAATCTCGGGGGAGCTGATTCCAGAGGGCCGGCCCCCCCACAGAGAAGGCTCTTCCCCTAGGTCCCACAAGCCGGGTTCGGGGGGGTGCTGGGAAACCCCCCAGGCCGGCTGTCACCTTTTAAAACAGCCGTGCGGCTTCCCAGCAGTCGCCGAAAGCCGTTTTTTTTGCGGGGGGTTTTTTGCTTGCACGGATTAATTGACTTTACATTGTTTCCTATGGGAAACAACGTTTCGTCTTACGAACCTCCTCCTTGCACCAATTAAGTTCGTATCATGAGGTATTACTGTACAAAGATATACTCCTGGCTGTAATGTTTTTCCATAATGGTCATTCAATTTATCCTTTAGAATCTCAGACTACAAAATGGCACTGTCTGTGATCAAAGAACATGTACATTCATATCTCCAACCAACCCTAGCTGACCATTTCAGTTTCATTTTTGACTATGTTGTCATTCCCATTTAAATTTTTAAGTACTTTTTCCAAAATTTATTAACTTTGGTTTTATGTCAACATAGCACCAATTCATACTGTGTGACATGATAGTAATGTTGTTCATAATTAAATCTACATTTTTACTTCACAAACCATATCCATTAGTACTTCACAGTTAGATCAGTTACGTTATTTCCTACCCACCCCCCTTTTTTAATTTTTAGTTTCACAAATACAGTTTACCTAATTTTCTGCCTTTGGTTAGTTAATTTATTTTCCTCTTATATTTCAAATCAAAATCTTCATATTTCATGATCAATAAATGACCTCATATAGCTGTTATGGCTTTCATTATTTAAAGCTTCAATATAACAATTTCTTATTCAAAGAAGGAGCAGGTTATTTTACCATTTGTTGTCTCTATTAATAGTAAGAACTCTACTGGTCGTTTGGGCACATTTTGGGCAGTATGTCCCCAATACTTGCAGTGGCATGTCACCAATCCAATTTTACTCAAAAAGCAATGTGTGTATTTATGCAATAAATAATAAGCATCCAGAACTTTATTGGAACTAGTTGTGGATCTGAAATTTACAAACTCTAGGAAGTTCAATCAAAAATGAAATATTGGGTGCCGAGATACGCTTTTTACCATGATACAAATTAAGAGGTATTGATCCATTTACAATAAACAAGGTTATTTTCTTTTTGGGTAGATCAGTAGAATTTATTTGCTGCATTTCCTTTTTCCTTCCCTCTTCCAATGGCCTTATTTTTTCATGATAGAGTTCCTCTTGAAAAAGATAATACAGAGGCTTTTAGGCAACGAGAGGCCAGAGCTGCACAGCTAGCACGAGAAATTGAGTCCAGCCCCCAGTATAGACTGCGTATCGCAATGGAAAATGATGATGGGCGCACAGAAGAAGAGAAGCATAGTTCAGTGCAAAGACAAGTGTCTGGAAGAGACAGCCCCAGTTTGGCTTCCAGGTAAGTTTGTAGCGTTGGTGAAATGAATAAAAATATGCATTTAAATTATTCTAATATTAATTATATCAATTATTTTATATTATGTTACATTAGCTATTCTGCATACCTCAGACAGCATTGGTTAAAGTGATTCAAAATTATAAAATCTTTGGATAACCATACGCCTCTTTAGTATAAAACAAGTACTAATTGTGCCTAATGTACCCTATATATTTCAGGAAGAAATAACCTTAAGGCCCCTTTGTAGGAGGAAACTTAGAAAACTATCTCACCTATTGATTGTCAGTCTCATTGCTTCAAATATTTCCTTGCATTTGCATTCAGCTTCTGGGATGAGGAAAGTTGTGGTGGGTTTTTTTCTTTATTGTTCTTCGAACTTTGAATGGGTCCAAAGACAGGCTACAAGAATGGTGGAAGGTCTTAAGCATAAAACGTATCAGGAAAGACTTAATGAACTCAATCTGTATAGTCTGGAGGACAGAAGGAAAAGGGGGGACATGATTGAAACATTTAAATATGTTAAAGGGTTAAATAATGTCCAGGAGGGAAGTGTTTTTAATAGGAAAGTGAACACAAGAACAAGGGGACACAATCTGAAGTTAGTTGGGGAAAAGATCAAAAGCAACGTGAGGAAATATTATTTCACTGAAAGAGTAGTAGATCCTTGGAACAAACTTCCAGCAGACGTGGTTGGTAAATCCACAGTAACTGAATTTAAACATGCCTGGGATAAACATATATCCATCCTAAGATAAAACACAGGAAATAGTATAAGGGCAGACTAGATGGACCATGAGGTCTTTTTCTGCCGTCAGTCTTCTATGTTTCTATGTTTCTATGTAACTCACCCGGCTCTCTTTTTGCAGAGAGGGCAAATACATCCCACTTCCCCAACGTGTCAGAGAAAGCTCCAGAGGAGGCATACGCTGCAGTAGTTCTAGAGGAGGGAGGCCAGGCATGGGCTCCTTGCCACCCCGTGGGAGTTCACATCATTCAGAAAGCAACACTGGCTCTGCTCCAGAGCAACGAGGTATCAATGGAGGTGAGGCTGAGGATCTCTGGCTTAAAAGAGAAATACTGGAGTGGATTGAAACAGTCACAGTCAGCAGGCAGAAAAGCATTGGTGAAGGTTGGCCCATCTGGCTGGAAGATCTCATGATTTCCTCCCCCTCCCCCGGCTTCCTGTCTCTATTATGATATAATTTTAAGTGGTAAAGGATAAGATGAAAAGTCACAGTAAGGAAGCTTGTCCTCTTTTACTTTTTCCTCTAAAGCAGTATTTTTTAAACTTTTTTCCTCCCAAGGATTGTTTCACATTTTAAAGAATTGTAGGCAACCTCAAAAGAGCTTTTCTTTGCAGGTTATATTTTTCATATTAAAAATTAAAATTGACACATTTGTTACAATCATGATTATTCATGATTGATGGGATTTTAATATTATATTTTTCAACATAGTCTGGCAAATAATTTTGATTTCAAGGAAACCACACCTTGGATCTTGAGGGTCCCCCCAGGGGTTTTAGGACTTCACTTTAAGACGCACTGTTGTAAAGGAAATGCATTTTGAAATGAGATTGAGAAAGTGGGAGAGACTCTTGTAAAACATGACAGCAAAAAAAAAAAAATTATGTGATAGCTAAAACTGACATGGGCAACCTGAGAGAAATCACTGGAAAATCATACAAATAGATGACAGCAGTAAAAAAAATCAATTGGGGAAGAGTTGGGTTGAAGGAATTTTTCAGAAACCATTGACTAATACCTACCATGCAAAAATTAGAAATTAAATACTAGTAACAATTACAAGCAATCCTCTAACAACCTTAATTGGGACTGGAATTTTTGTTGATAAACAAATGGTCTCATTAGCCAAAACTTCATTTAACTGCATCACTTAGAATCACAGTTGTGGTAGTCCCAGTTGTAGTATTGGGCAAGAACTTCAAGCTTCTGCCCTGTTGTGCTTCCCTCCACTTCAGCTTCATCTCTGCCCTTTAGTGCCTCATTAGAGCAGGGGGAAGATGATGGCAAAGGCCAGCTGAGGACACCGGAGGTGGGGGAATGCAGGGCAACCAAAAGAGCAGAGAGGTATGGGATAAGACCACGTTGCTGAACAAATGCTCATTAAGCAAGGACTACTTGCACCACTAATATAAATAAGGTTTAGGGATGGGGTTACTTACTTGAATGAGGAAAAAGTTGATTTTCTGTCTTCATTGCAGTATCAATCTTCAAAAATACTGTAAGTTGAATAGGAGGGCAGGATGGGATAAATAGTATGGACAGGTTGAAATTACCAAGTGTATCAGACCATCACTAGGCAGAAAAAAGGAAGAATGAAGTTTATAATGGTGCTCTGGAGAATATTTCTTTTTAAAAGTAAAATAACAATAAAAGTAAAATAAGAATAAAAACTACCATGTTTTCCTGAAAATAAGAATCCTGAAATAACTTCTTGGCCTTATTGCCATGCACTCAAAAGCCTGATTGGGCTTATTATCAGGAGATGTCTTATTTTGGGGGGGAAACAAGGTAAAGGAAAAATAATGAAGTGACAGTTTATAATGTATGGGATAAAAATGGATTCTAAATTGAAGGGTTGAAGACACGTAGTACAAACGATGAGAGGTTAAATTTGAAGCCTATGAGACACATCAGGGAAAAAAATCCAAAACTAATTCCTGGTTCTTGTAAAAGTCACTTTGCACTGTTGGTCTTCACAAAATACCTTCACTGAAAGTGTTGGCTGAAAATCAGGAGAAGCAATAACAATATCGGTGACAACTTTGCTCACTTTAGTTGTGTCTGAAGCAGCCTTGTACCCTACCACTGCCCTATCATACTCACCCTCAGTTGCCCCAGTTCAGTCTTGCTACTCTACAATCTGGAACCAGGATTGCTGCATCTCATTGTGAGTCCTTATGACCTTTCTCCTCCTTTTTCTCTCTTCTCTGGATAGGATGCACCATTTCCTGCCTCTTCCCACTCATCCCCCACATTTATACCGTAGGGTCAGTCACTTATCCACATTCATTAGTTTCCCTTTTGTAGATAAGGGTTCCAATTGGTACATTGACTTAATTACCATTCACTTCTTTTAAACTTCTTAGTCAATTTGGAAATGCCAATTGCAACTAGGTGCCTTCTAATTTCATTGCCATGATAGAATTTCCATTGTTTACTAGTAAGGGAGAGTCATAGATGTCAAATGAATATTTTGTTTTTGTATGTGTCTAGTCTGATTCACCGCCACCTATGGCTGCTTCGTTTTAGGTCCATCTAGAATGTCTCCAAAGTCTCAACAACCCAATCGAGGGGCCAAGAATATGTCTTCCACAACCAGCCGACCCATGGAAGTCTCTGCTGCAACTCCTACAGGTAGAAGCACAAATAAGCATCAAACCTGATGTCTTTAAAAAAAAATCTTCACATATTAGCCCTAATCTAATGCATCTTTGCTGTTACTGTACTCTATAGTGGGCCGTCTCTATGCTCCTCGTTCACCGAAGTCTGCCTCATCCACTCCAGTCTCTACCCAAGATCCCCCTGTAGGATCAGCTGTCCCTATTGCTCCTGCATCACCTTCTGAGTCAAGGACTCTTGTGGAATCAAATGCTTCCCCGACCCCTCCTTCACCTAAAATTCCAGCATCTATCCCAGTAGCTGCTGTTGAAGGTAAGCACTTAAATTGAGAGTAAAGCAGGTTTGGTTGATTGGTAATCAACGAAGAAGGAACTAAGGATTGAGCTAAAACAAAGCAAGTTATAGGTATTAGCTGTTCAGAGAATCCCAGATGCGCTACACAAAACTCCTCAATGTATCATACGATTTCAGTGTTTCTGAGAATGTTGAGGACTTTGTTTATGTTTTTGAAACTTGCTTCCTGGAAAGATTGCTGACTTATAAACCTTGCTGTTTTTTCTTCCCTCCTAGTTTTACCCTAGTAAGAATAATATTTGAGATTTTATAGTTTTTAAATATTTGATAGGTTTGATCAGTTGAAAAAGCTTTAGGATAGTAAACATTATTGTATGTCTGAAGAAGGGGAGTAGGGATTTGAAGGCTGTTTGGGAAGTTCCCATACTTTCCAAGTGCATTTCAAGTTTTTGTTCTTCTTTCCTTTAAACCAGTATCTGGATGTAAAATGTAGTACAGTGATACCTTGTCTTACAAACTGAATTGGTTCCGGGATGAGGTTCTTAAGGTGAAAAGTTTGTAAGACGAAACAATGTTTCCCATAGGAATCAATGGAAAAGCGATTAATGTGTGCAAGCCCAAAATTCACCCCTTTTGCCAGCCGAAGTGCCTGATTTTGCACTGCTGGGATTCCCCTGAGGCTCCCCTCCATGGGAAACCCCACCTCTGGACCTCTGTGTTTTTGTGATGCTGCAATTTCACTGAGGCTCCCCTCGCTGGGAAACCCCACCACCAGACTTCTGTTGCCAGCGAAGCGCCCGTTTTTGCGCTGCTGGGATTCCCCTGCTGGGATTCCCCTGCAGCATCACAAAAACACAGAAGTCTGGAGGTGGGGTTTTCCATGGAGGGGAGCCTCAGGGGAATCCCAGCAGCGCAAAAAATGGGTGCTTCGCTGGCAACGGAAGTCCAGAGGCGGGGCATCCCAGTGGCGGCGGTGGGTTTGTAAGGTGAAAATAGTTTGTAAGAAGAGGCAAAAAAATCTTAAACGCCGGGTTTGTATCTCGAAAAGTTTGTATGACGAGGCGTTTGTGAGACGAGGTATCACTGTACATATGTTTTGCCTCCTAACCCTTTCCTTCCTCTTCTAGTTAAAGAGGTGCCTAGTTCTGCCAGCAAAGAAGCCAGCAGGACTGTAGAAGTTATGGGGCCCTCAGACTTGGTCAAACAGACTAGCAAAGGTTTGTTTTTTTTGACTCTGAGCCTTTTGTTTGTTATTCTAAAATGTCAGATTGGAATTGCATTACATGTTTTCTATGATACATTATATTTTCCACATAGCTGTTTTTTAAAAGTCTGGCAGAGTCTACATGTAAGGAGACAAATTTCTTTTGTGTGCAATCATACTTGTTCAATAAAGAATGGTGTCCTATCATATTCTAAATGTAGTAAACTAAACAATTAATAAACTCAGAACTCGCTAGATGATGTTGAGTCAGCTACTTCATCTCAATGTAACTGAGAGGATTGTCCTGGGGATAAATGAAGAAAGACTTGATTATATAACATCCCCTTACTAATAACATCCCCCTTACTAATTTAGAAAAGTGGAATATTAATACAAATTTGAATGATCACTGCTAAGTTAAAAAAAATCTTACCAGGAGCATATAATTTAGTTACCCACCAGAAACCAATATCATCTGGCTTTATAGGAATACAGCTCCCATAATCATCAGCCAATTACTCCCATTTAATATTAAGAGTACCAGGTTTGAGAAGACTTAATAGAACTTGGAGATTGATACTAAAATGCTCTTCAAAGTTTTGAGTCCTTAATCTTCAATTGTGGCCATTGCACTGCTGTAGGTCTCCAAAATGAGCAAAAGAGGAATCAGCTGGAGGAATTGAGGAAGTTTGGAGCACAGTTTAAGGTGAGCACATTCTCTTATTCCCCTTTGTTTAAAGTGGGTGAAATCATTGATTACTTTTAAAATAGAAAGATAAAATAAAAGCAGTTTTTCTGACCACAGTTGCTTACCTCACGTCTCTTCCTAGTTACAGCCCAGCTCCTCTCCAGAGGCCACCCATGACACCTTCCGGCCAAAGGAGTCTCTTGAAGGGAAAGTAAAAGACAAACTGCCGGAGGTGTTGGTTGGGGCAGGCAGTTTGTGTGAAGTGCCCGAAGAATCTCCCAAGCCCAGCCTGGATTTCTGTGAAGGCAGCAGCAAGGAGGAGAAAGGATCCTCTGAGGGCATGGAACGCCAGACCCAGACTGCCAGTCCTCTGGGTAAAGGGGAAGCGGAGGACAAGGAAGATGGCCCTGTCTCAGAGTGAGTACAGTTAGTCCTCGAATTGCAACTGAAATTTCTGTTGTTAAGCAAAACATTTGCTACGTGAGTTTTGCTCTACTGTACAACCTTTCTTGCCCTAGTTGTTAAGTGAGTCAATGCAATTAAGTTAGTAATACAGTTAAGTGAATCTGGTTTTCCCATTGACTTTGTCACAAGGTTGCAAAAGGCGATCATATGGCCCTGGGACATGTCAATGGTCATAAATATTAGCCCATTACCAGTGTCTGAATTTTGATCATGTGACAATGAGGAAGCTGCAGTGGTTGTAACTCTTTTTTTCAGTGCTGTTGTAATTCAAGCGGTCACTAAATGAACTGGTATAAGTCGAAAACTACCTGTAGCTAAGACTACTGCACATTCATCTATGTTTCTGACTCATTTCCATTGTCTTCCCATTCAGGCAGGTGAAGAAATCAACATTGAATCCTAACGCAAAAGAATTCAACCCCTCAAAGACGCTTCTTTCTGTGGTGCGTAACTAACTCTGAGGATAGTGTGTGGGTTGATGTGGTGGCTTTTGGGGTAACGGCACCTTTTAAACTTCTTTCATTGTCAAATATCTAATAACTGCTGCCTTTTTCTCCAGAACAAATCAACAAGTACACCTACATCACCGGGGCCACGCACCCATTCTACACCCTCCATCCCAGTGATTACCCCAGGGCAAAGTGGCATGTATGGCCCACAATATATTTCTTACATCCCACAGATTCACATGAATCCAGCTGTGCAGGTGAGGTGGGAGGAATGATACCCAAACGGCCTCATCTTTGCACTGTATATTATTGGTTCTTTACAAAGCATATCTGGTATAGTAGTAAGGATACCATTAGAATTAACATGTTTGCTGCTCTTCTCTGCAGACACCTCAGATGTACTCCTACCCTGTTTCCAATTCTGTTCCCGGACAGCAGGGGAAATACCGAGCTAAAGGTGAGGAGATTCTTGGCCAAAGCTTGAGCACATGAAATTTGCCCGGAAGGCAAAGGGGGGAAAACAAGAATATAAATGGCTTTTCTTAACCCATTTGTTTTTCCTGAACAGGGTCTCTACCTCCCCAGCGTTCAGACCAGCACCAGGCCACCTCAGCTCCTCCAATTATGCAAGCAGCAGCTGCTGCAGGTCCCCCTCTGGTAGCTGCTTCTCCATACTCTTCATACATCTCCTACAACCCCCAGCAGTTCACAGGACAGCCTACTATGATGCAGCCCATGGCCCACTATTCCTCGCAGGTAGATACAATAAATTTCAAGGGTAAAGAGGTAGTGTGTGCTTATCTGTTTCGTTTATACTTCCTATCTTTTTCTTTCCTTCTAGCCTATGTTTGCCCCCATGCTGCAGAGTAACCCCCGTATGATGACATCTGGCAGCCACCCTCAAGCTATCGTCTCATCATCTACTCCACAGTATCCTCCGGCAGAACAACCTACGCCCCAAACTCTTTATGGTACCTTTATTATTAGCTGAAGTCTGAGCTTTCTTTCTTTCTTTCTCCCGCCACGTTGCCTTGTTGACTGCTGCTTGCTGCTTCTCTCCCCAGCCACAGTGCATCAGTCGTATCCCCATCATGCCACACAGCTGCATCCGCATCAGCCTCAACCAGCTACCACACCCACGGGCAACCAGCAGCAAACACAACATGCCGCCCCCAGCCCTGTGCAGGTACTTGGAGGGAGGGGGAGGAACCAAGAATGGAATTACTGCATAGGAGACACTTAATGCTTGTCTTGGCACTCCTCCACACCCTGCTATTTGATTTTATGTTTGAAGTTGGTCCTAAACCATCATGATTCCTTTAAGCTGTAGAAAAGCATGAGAAGCAATTTTGCTTTTAAAGTGATGTTCTGTCTGTCTCGGTTGCTGAAACTGCTGTTACGGAATTGAAGCCCCAGGGACAAACTTTATTAATCCTTGCATGCTTTATTTGAGGGAGGGGAGGCAATCTAGGAATTAAACAGGATGCTGCTTTGCAAATACTTTTGATTTGGGTATTTATATAAGACAAATGGGGAAGGGGGTATTTTTTGCAATGAAAATATGGACCTGAGGACAGGTGGGTGGTTGGAACCCGTTTTTTGGGATATGATCTCTAAATAAAAGTACTTTCTGTGGGAATTTATATTCAATATGTGAATAATTTATGACAACATGATCCATGAATCAGAGGGTTATGTGTTATATAAAGGAGATCAGAGAATTGGAAGGCTAATTTAATTAAAAAATATATTAATGCTATTAAAAAAAATTAGCCACTCCGCATCTTTCCTATAGATAAATGTACTCTTAAGTTTTAAATCTTACCTTTCTCCATAAAATATTCTTTGAAAATAAAGGAAAAAGGAAAAAAAAATGCAAAATCTGGTAGCTGAATTTGTGACTGTTGTGTTTTCTATTAAAGCACCAAGCTGGACAGCCCCCTCATTTGGCCAGTGCTCAGCAGCAGCAGAATCTATATCACACAGCTACACTGACGGCTACGCCACAATCCATAACCCCAGGGCCCAGCGCTCAGTCTCCACAGAGCGGTTTCCCACAGCCGACAGTTTATGCCATTCATGCCCATCAGCAGCTACAGCACGGATACACCAACATGGCCCATGTCACTCAGGTGAGTACAGTGGAACCTCGACATACGAGCAGCTCTACTTACGAGCTACTCGAGATAAGAGCTGGGAGGGGAGCGACATTTTTGTTCGCCTCCCGAGCTCACATTCGGGATACGAGCGCCAAGGAGCTGTCTCCTGAAGCCGAACACTAACTTCCGCTTTCGGCTTCAGGAGACAGCTCCTTGGCGCTCGTATCCCGCGTGTTTTAAAAGGTTGCAGCCGGCCTGGGGGGCTCGGGGGGAAGCCCCCGAGCCCCCCAGGCCGGCTGTCACGTTTTAAAACACGCGCGCCGCTTCGCAGCTCTCTGCTGAATCCGGAACGCTAACTTCCGCGTTCGGATTCAGCAGACAGCTGCGAAGCAGCGCACGTGTTTTAAAACGTGACAGCTTCGCAGCTGTCTGCTGAATCCGAACGCGGAAGTTAGCGTTCCGGATTCAGCAGAGAGCTGCGAAGCGGCGCGCGTGTTTTAAAAGGTTGCAGCCGGCCTGGGGGGCTCGGGGGCTTCCCCCCGAGCCCCCCAGGCCGGCTGCAACCTTTTAAAACACGCGCGCTGCTTCGCAGCTGTCTCTGAACGCTAACTTCCGCGTTCGGCGGCAGCGGTTTTTTTTTGTTGTTGCACGGATTAATTGACTTTACATTGTTTCCTATGGGAAACAATGTTTCGTCATACGAGCGTTCCGACTTACGAGCCTCCTTCCGGAACCAATTAGTCTCGTAAGTCGGGGTTCTACTGTATGCCTGAGCCTGGAAAGGGAAAGGGGGCAGCGTTTTTTTTTACCATGGAAGACATTTCTGAGTGTCTGTCCTCATAAACTGCCCTCAGTTTGACAACCCAGGCAATGGATATGACCAATAACATTTTTGCGGCAGTTGATGTATGAGAAAATATGCTTGTCTCCTAGGATTGTTTGGGGTTTAAAAGTCAACAAGAGGGTACTATGTAAGTTAAGAGAAAATATTGTGTCAGTATTAGTATCAAGAAGGGCAATTATTTCCTGAATTATTTGTTATTAAATATTAGTTGAACAAATGGGAAAGGGGGTATTTTTTGCAATGAAAATATGGACCTGAGGACAGGTGGGTGGTTGGAACCCGTTTTTTGGGATATGATCTCTAAATAAAAGTACTTTCTCTGGGACTTTAACCTCAATTCCCCCATGCCTGGGACTAGGTTAAGTGCCTCATCTAAATTTCAGTGGCATGAGTTACATCAGTTATTCGATATATGTTCTTAATTTTTTTTAAAAAATAACATTTTTTCTGCTGGCCTATTAGTTGATAAATTGACATATCATTTATTAAAATCCTCAAACTATTCTTGTCTACTCCAGGCCCATGTCCAGACTGGAATTGCAGCTGCCCCACCACCTCACCCTGGAGCTCCACAAGTCATGTTACTGCATCCCTCACAGACTCATGGTGGACCCCCTCAAGGAGGTGTGCCCCAGAGTGGTGTGCCCACCCTTTCCGCCTCCACACCATCCCCCTACACATACATAGGGCACCACCAAGGTAAGTGTTATTTAAAGCCAGGGGTGGGGAGGGGGCTAAAAGGTGGTCCCTCTGATGTACCAGACTGATCCCATATAGATGGAAATTAGAAGATTTTGTTAGTATTTCTGATCAGGATAAATTGACTTCTCTGAAGAATTGATTGAATGTTGATGACAGTTGGTCAGGGCTTTGGATAACACTGTTTTGGATTTTGGTATGCCTTTGTCTCCTCACAGTCTCTTTCTTCTCTTTCCAGTTCAGTCTCATCCCTCCCAGCAGCTTCCATTCCATACCCCTGGGAATTGATGTCCACACTTCTCCCTGCGACCTGAGACCCCAGCCAGCTATGGCTCTGTTGTTGACACCCCCCAAGCCTGGGCCATCCCTTGTGCCCAAGGCAGTGGCCCCTGAAGGGATGCAGTCTGGCCCAGCCCCTCTTGGCAAGCACCTTCCTTTCCGTTGGTTTAGTGAAGCCTGCCCAGGGTACTGTTGACCAGCGGGATGGAGCAAGACCCCCTTCCATTGCCCAGAGGATAGCAGGGTTTATTTTCTTTTATTTATAACTCCTTTGGGGTTCCTAGAGCAAATGCCACTTTCCCATATTAACTTGACAAAGGACACGACCATATGGACAAATCTTGACTTTTTCTTAAGGAAAAATATTTAAAAAGTTAAAAAAATAAAAATTTAAACTAACTAACGTTGGGCTTGGGGTGAATGTGTGGGAGGGCCAGTCTGTAAGCAACAATCCTTAATTGTGGTTCAGCATCAGAGAGGAAGAATTTATGACCTGTCCAGCATTCTTAGCTCAACCAGACTTGAACTGTTTTGGAATTCAGCATTGTTGTGTAGCAGCATAATTTTCCCCTCTGAAAATAGATAATCAAGGATTCGTACCTTGAATGACAAGTGAAAAAGATCCTAAAGCAGTAGGGTTTTTTTAGTGCTGGGTTATCCCGCAAATGCAGTTACACACCAAATTAAAAATTTAATCGATGCTTTATTTGAATCAATGACACACTCAATTTTAAGGATGTTGAAGATTGGCAAAAACTGTATTTGTGCCATAATTCAATTTGGCCTCTGCAAGAGTCAGTTTATTGTTTTTTCATAATTATAAATAGAAAACAAGGATGATCATGTGACTGAGATACCTGTTTAAAAAATTTATTTGTAGAGACCATTTTGAATCACTTAAAAGTCCCAGTTTTATGCCTCAGCCAGCCACCATCTGATAATTCTTTTAAAATGAGCACAGGTTAAGTTCATTGTTGTGGACCGTGACCTTTTTTGCTGCTCTCCAGTGAAATTCAATTTTAATTTGTCAACCTGCTTACAGTGTCATAGTCTTACTTTAATCCTGGCTAATTATCTGAGGTATAGGGGATCCAGCATTGTGTATATACAGCTGTAATATGAACCAACAGTTGTGAAATGGTGAATAAAGGAAATGTCCTTTTTTTCTTTAAACAGGAAAAAGTATAGAAGAAAACAAACTTTAGAATTAAGGATATTAGTCCCTTCTCAACAATTATAATTCTGCTGATCATATTTGTGAAACAGGTTGGCAATGCTTAATCAGGCGAAAAACTTGTACATTAAATTTTTTCAAACTCTTTAGTGATTCATGTAATTAGTTGCAAGAATAAGGCTGTGTATGGTTGATAGTATTTAACATCACTTTTTTTAAAAAAATTGTCAATGCATAGTTAAAATACTGCTGGGGAACAGAAAAAGTGATTTCACTCCTTCCAATGAGCACTTTAGCTATTTCCAGATCATATCTTCTTTCCAATCAAGACAGTACTAATTCCTATTTCCATTTTTTAAATGCAGATATTTTTTCTTATATTTTCAATACTTTGTGATTTCATTATTTCCTTTCTCCTATGTATGGCTGTCCAAAAACAACAAATATGCTTCTGTGGGGTTCTTGGCAGTCCAAAAATGTTATCTGCTTAGATAATGAAATGTCTGCAACCAAGGAACAAAGCCCAGAGCACTAAGAAGCTTGCAGTTAAACCCCAAACTACATATCTTCTATTTCTATTATCTTCTATTTTGCATGCTGGATTAAGGTTGCATAGCAGGGTTGTGTGCTTGTGGTGCAGATGTTTTGAAGCTTCATCAGCACATTTTCATTGAGTCAGGAAGGGGGGGGAGAGGGGAAAAAAAAGCTGCTGCTCACTTTTTAATTATTTTTATTTAAACAATTTTCACCCTTGCTCCCACCCCTTGGTGGAACCCTCTTCTTTGAGCCAAGACTGCCCCGTTCATCTACTAGACAGACTTGGATGCAATGTGGTCAGTTTTCTAGGAAGTATTAATGTCCAATTCCAGCTGCTGCAACTTAATTATCCCAGCAATCCTCCCCTGGAGCTAGTGGCAGTATCTTTGTGACCACTCCAGTGCCCATGGTTCGAGATCCATCACGCAGAGTGAATCGTTGTCCGTGTTCCAAGACCATAGGGTACTGCAGTATGAGATTCATGCTGACGTTCTCGCCTGGCATCACCATTTCCTACAGCAAACAAGAGGAAAGGTATAAAGAGATGGCAACCTACAGTTAGACCTCCACAAACTGCAAGAAATTTGGCAATCTAGAAATATTGAGAATAACCTCTTACAAACCCCAGTGATCACGCACAAGAAATTATTGGGGAAAAGTGTGATACAAACCTTTTCCTCAGGTAATTCTATGCGACAAGTCATATTCCAGGTCAGGGAGAACATAATTGGCATGAACTTAGTCACAAAAGATCCTTGACGGCCACCTTCCTCTTTGGTCAGGATATAAACCTATGAAAGCAACACAATTTATTTTTCTTGTGTTAACTTTATGGTGTAGGAGAACAGCTTTGGGGATATCAGGCTAGTGTCTCAGCCACCTACATGATGTGAAACAGCATCCTAGTATTCTGTCTCCCCACATATATCTCCCTCACTCACCTGAGCCTCAACCTTCTGATGTGGTTGGACGGAGCCAGGCTTACACATGACCAATCCCCGACGTAAATCTTCTCGTTTCACAGACCGGATCAAAGCGCCCAAATTGTCTCCAGCTTGTGCCTGATCCAACTGTTTGTGGAACATCTCAACACCTGAAGCCAATTACACAAACACTTCTGAAAATTTTGTGCAGCCTTTCAGTCCATAAAATTATACAGGTAGTCCTCAACTTGTAACAGTTTGCTTAGTGACCATTCAAATTTACAATGAATAAAAAGACTTATGGCCCTTTCTCACACTTGATGGCTGTTGCCGCATCCCCATGATTTATATTTGGATGCTTGACAACTGACTCGCATTTTTGACGATTGCAGTATTCCGGGATCATGTTATCCGGCTTTGCAACCTGGCAAGCAAAATCAATGGAGAAATCCAGATTCATTTAATTATGTTACTAATTTAACAACCAAAGTTACTCACTTAACAAATGTAGTGAGAAAACTCATCAAATGGGCAAAACTCACTTAACAAATTTCACTTAGCAACATAAATATTGGGCTCCATTGTAGTTGTAAGTTGAGAACTACATGTACTTCAAGGAATGCCTCAGTCATTTCCAGGTCATAACTGCTTAGAAACAGACCAGTAACATGAGAAAAACTAAGCTAAAAAAAAGCCAATAGAAGACCAATCTTGCACAAAAAAAGGGGGGGGGGGAATTCTACTTACCAGTCACAACTGAGCGCAAATGTGTTTTGTAACCCACAAATTCACATTCTTGCCCTTTCTTGAGAATACCACGTTCAAGGGTACCTGCTACAACAGTGCCTCGACCTACAACAAATTAGAACCAGTTTAAATAATTACTTAATAATTTAATCCCCAAATTTGGGGATCTATAGCTATTTTATACCTTAGGTATAATAAGATATAAAATAGCTATAGATCCCCAACTTTGGGGTGCAAAGTATAATGTGATGTTTTAGTACCTGGAATGGAGTAAGTACGCTCTACAGGAAGCAGAAAAGGTTGATCAAGGTCACGTTTTGGCAAGGGGATGTATGCATCCACTGTATCCAGAAGCTTTATGACGGAATTCAATCCCAGTTCTGGATTTTGGTTCTGCAAAAAACCCCACAGGAATTAGTAATACATCTTAATAAAAGAGAGGAAATAAAAGGGAGCAGAGTTTGTGCAACACAACACTGACCTCTAAGGCGCACAGAGCAGACCCTATAATTACAGGAGTTGATTCCCCATCATAACCCAACTCTGTAAGTAGTTCACGGATCTCCAGCTCCACCAGTTCCAACATTTCTTTATCGTCAACTGCATCAGCTTTGTTGATGTACACAACCACATGTTTCACTCCAATCTAGAATAGTGTGAGAAGATTAAAAAACAAAGGGAAATTGCTTAAATTTGTCCGATCTGAACAAATATATCAGATCACCAGGTGTGTCTTTTAGATCACAACCAACCTGTTTAGCAAGCAGGAGATGCTCTCTAGTCTGTGGCATTTGTCCATCTGTTGCAGCCACCACCAGGATACAGCCATCTAAGGGTGCTGTCCCAATGATCATATTCTATAGACCAAAGAATGGGAAACATTGAGCTTAGAAAAACATCCTTTCATATTATGGTTGGCATAAAATTTATCAAACAGAAAAGGCACTTCTCTCTCTCCTACACCCCCCCCCCAAAATCATCCATTTATTTAAATATATCTTACAAGTACGACCACTAAGAACCTGCCAGCGGTTCCAAAATAGGAATTTTGGAATTCTTAAAAATATTCCTTGGCATCTAGTTCCCCATGCCTACCTTGATATAATCAGCATGCCCAGGACAATCTGTATGGCCATAATGGCGGTTGGCTGTTGAATATTCTACATGGGAGGCATTAATTGTAATCCCCCGGGCCTTCTCTTCTGGTGCATTATCAATGTCTTCATATTTCTTGTACTGGGCACTTCCAGTCTCTGAAAGAACTGGAAGAAAGAGATAAATATGAACATGGCATCAGGGGTACATTTAAACTGATGCATGTAACGGGCTGGCACTATGAGACTTTGAAATAATGTTTGAACTGATCTGAAACCCTCTGGAATGCTGCTGGGTAACAGCTTCAACAGCTTCAAATACGTTGTGATAGCCACCAATCAAGATTCTTATTGAAGGATAACATTTTTATTCCAAATACAAAGGCTGAGATTCTAGATGGGAATCCTGATGACTGAGAACAGCTAAAGCACCTAACACAAAAAACCCCTGTAACCCCTGGCAACTTTTTTAAAAAATATCAAGTATTAATTTTAGACCATCCTGTTTACCAATAGCTCTAGCTTAGTGCCCTACTCCAGGGGTGGGCAAATTTGGCTCTACTATGACCTGTAGACTTCAACTCCCAGAATTCCTACGTCAATCATGCTAGCTCAGGAATTCTGGGAGTTGAAGTCCACATGTCATAGAAGAGCCAACTTTGCCTACCCCTGTCCTAGTCCAATACTTTACTGGTGATTCTTTAAATCAGGGGTTTCCAACCTTGGCAACCAGCACGCGCTGGTTGAGGAATTCCGGGAGTTGAATTTCACAAGTCATAAAATTGCCAAGGTTGGAGACCACTGATTTAAATCAATAGCTCTCTAGCAAATAAAAAAGGGAGGTGCTTAAAATATTTATTTGTTCTCCTTTAATAAATGTGCCCTTTTCCCCCCAACTCTCACTTTTTGTGATGGCTGCTGTTAATGTGGTCTTGCCATGATCCACGTGTCCAATTGTTCCAATGTTGAGATGTGGTTTGTCCCTTACAAATACTTTTTTCGCTTCAACTGCAAAACATCGAACAGGGAATTCTAGTCCACTGAAGCTTGTGCTATGTACTGGTGGCTGCAAAAAAAAAAAGAGAACCAGGTTACAATATTAAAATCTCTGAATTTTTACCTCTAACTTTTATCAACACATTTGTCTTTTCTGTTCATTGATGTCAATGTTTCTTACCTTGAGTAGTATATTTTGCAAGTACTGAGACAGGCATCCACGCAGGCCTACAAGACACGAATACAATGATTGTGATGGGAATTTCATTAGCTTATAGTATTCTGCTTTTATGAACTTCACTACTTCATATTCAAACGTCCAATTGTATTTCACATAGCCCACTGACATTGTTATATTTTCAACCAAACTATTATCTTTGGACATTGTTATTCTCAGTTCCATTCCTTCCCTTTTTGTATCATTGAATACAACTCTCAGTATAGACATTTAACAAAAACCACGTATATGCTCAGAACTTCAGGTAACTTGAAAAGCATATCTAGATTGGGCAGAACTTTTATATCACTGTGCAATGATTTGATTTATACTGCATTCAATCCAAGAAACAAATATAGATTTTGCAAAAAATATGTATTGTTGTTAGTTGCAAAGTCATGTCCAACTTATAATGACCCAATGGACAACCTTACTCCAGTCCTTCCTGTTGTCTACCATCTGGAGTCTATTTTAAGTTCAAGCCTATTGTTTCAGCGACTTAGTCCAGCCACCACATTCTCTGTCATCCCTTCTTCTTTTGTCCTCAATCTTTCCCAGCGTTGGGTTCTTCTCCAGTGAGTTTTTTCTTCTCATTAGGTGGCCAAATTAGTTTCATTTTCAGGATCTGGCCTTCTAAATGGGCAGTCAGGGTTGATGTTCTAGGACTGACCAATTTGATCGCCTTGCAGTCGAAGGGACTTGTAAGAGTCTTCTCCAGTACCATAGTTCAAAGGCCTCAATTATTTGGTGCTCAATCTTATGGTCCAACTTTTACAGCCATGTTGCAACTGGGAAAACCATAGCCTTGACTATACGCATTTTGTTGATAGGGTGACGTCTCTGCTTTTTAGTATGCTGTCTAGATTTGTCATAGTGGCTTGCTCCGCTGGAGCGTGCTTTAATTTTTGGCCACATTCCCCACCTGCATTGATCTTAGGGCTCAGGAAAATAAAATCTGTCACTACCTTCATTTCTTCCCCATCTATTTGCCAGGAATTGAGGACCAGATGCCATAATCTGTTTTCTTAATGTTGAGTTTCAAGCCAAATTTTCACTCTCCTTCACCTGCATAAAAAGGCTCTTTAGTTCCTCTTCATGTTCTGCCATTAGAGTAGTATCATCTGCATATCTGAGGTTGTTATTACTTCCAGCAATCTTAATTCCAATTTTTGATTCATCTAGCCCCGCCTTTCTCATCATGTGCTCTGTATATAAGTTAAATAGGCAGGGCTACAGTATACAACCTTGCCGGACTCTTTTCCTAATTTTAAACCAAACAGTGGTTCCATGTCCAGTTCTGTTCTTGACCCAAATATAGGTATTTCAGGAAACAAATAATAACTTTAAGAAGTTATTTAAGAACTTGCCAGAATTTGTTGTGATCCACACAATCAAAGGCTTTAGCATAGTCAATTAAGCAGATGTTTTTCTGGAACTCCCTAGCTTTCTCCATGATCCAGCGTACGTTGGCAATTTGATTCCTCCGCCTTCTTCAAAATCCTGCCTGTACTTCTTGGAATTCTTGATCCACATATTGTTGGAGCCTAGCTTGTAGGATTTTAAGCATATTATTAACATGTGAAATGGGTGTGATAGTCTGAACATTCTTTGGCTTTACTTTTCTTTGGAATGTGAACTTACCTTTTTCAATCCTGTGGCCACTGTTGCCAAATTGCTCGAAAATTGAATGTAGCACTTTTACCGATTTTCAAGATTTTGAATAGGTCAGCTGGGATACTGTTATGTTCACTAGCTTTGTTGTTGCTCAGATTTCCTAAGGCCCATTTGACTTCAAATTCTAGGATGCCTGGCTTGAGGACAGTGACCAACCCATCATGGTTATCAGGGATGTTAAACTCATTCTTGTATAGTAGTTCTATGAATTTTGCCACCTCTTCTTAATCTCATCTGCCTGTTAAATTCCTGACATTTTGGCCCTTTATCATGCCTGTCTTTGCATGAAACATTGCCTTCATGTCCAATTTTCTTGAAGAGATCTCTATTCCTCCTATGCTATTATTTTCTTCCATGTCTTTGCACTGTTCATTTAAGATCTTATCTCTTCTAGATATTTTCTAGAATTTTGCATTCAATTGAGTGTTATCTTTCGCTTTCTCCCTTGCCTTTGGCTTCCCTTGTTTCCTCAGCTATTTGCTTACTTGCATTTCTTTTTCTTTGGGATGGTTTTAGTTGCTACCTCTTGTACAATATCAGGAACCTCTCTCCTTTGTTCTTCAGGCACTCTGTATATCAGATCTAATTCCTTCAATCTATTTGTCACTTTTATTGTATATTCATCAGTGATATGATTTAGTTCATACCTGAGTGGACTACTTCTTTTCTTTTCCCTACTTTCTTCAATGTATAAAATGTATTAAAACTATGTATAGCATATTTCAAATCAGCTTACTTTGTATATTCTCCTTTCATCTTCTCTACATTAAACACATTTGGCGCTCTCAATTTTTTATTTTGTGATACCGTTAATGTAAATGTCAGAAATTCATTCAGAATTAGCAATTAATAGGCCAGAAATGAACACACAAAACTTCAGAACCGTGTAATTATTGCAGACTCTTTTCAAAAGGATTTGGTTATAAAACAAGAAACACAAATGACTGAAACGTCCCTCGAGAGGGAAACAAAATTTATTGGGGGTAAAAATCAATTTACGTCTCCCATAAAGTTGCTAGATTCCAAATCATATTAACAATGGTCCTTGAGCAGAAATATATAGACTGAAGTGTAGATTGAAATGTGTATGTATGTACACACACGTGTGTGTGTACATAGATACAACTTCAATCTACACTCCAATATATATATATGTGTGTGTGTGTGTGTGTGTGTTGTATGTGTATGTCTATATGTGTGAACATATGTATGCCTATATGGTTTGTTTATAAAATTTATGATAACTTTTATTGTCAGTTTTACTGTGAACACAATGGTATAAATTTTTTAAAAAAATTCTGATTGATATCTGCTGTCAGAATACACACACACACATTGGAAAGCGACTCAAAATTAAAAGCGGCATAAAATTAAAATCATAATTATATAAGTCAAGAAGGGAAAGGCAAGATGGGTATGGCGGTAGTAGCATATTCTCTGGTCTCGATCAACAGCAAGAGCAAACGGCTTTAATAAACTGCACAGGAGTTTCGCCCAGCCCCGGTCAGTGTAGTGCTTCCGCAACCTGGTGTGTCTCCCACGTGCATTGGAAACGATGCTTTTATACGCAGACATTATCAGAGGACAAAGAAGACATTGCATGCGACCGCGGATCGGAGGGGGGATCTGTTTTTCTCCTTCCCCTGGCTGCCTTCAGGCATCCTCCATGCCCAGAACTGGAGACTAGGTGAAGGTGCAGAAGGTCAGGCACGCTCCGGAGGGGACCCATGAAAGGATGGAAAATACGTCGGCCCGCCTTTTTCGGCTTCCCGTCTGGCCATCGGGACCTGCTACCCTCCTCCTCCCACCGCCGCTCGCGCTCCCCCCACCCCACCCGCCGCCCCCTCCTCCCTCACCAACGTCCCCTTTAACTGACCGCTACCGCCGCACAGCCGCCCTCGCGCCAGCAGCAGAGCAGAGGCCGCCATCTTCCCTTTCTCCTCCCGGAAGAATCGTCACCAGCCGCTCCTCCTGACCCGCGGAATGCCCGAGAGGGAAAGAGAGGGCAGGCGCCTGATGTCGCAACTTCCGCCTACAAAATAAATACATTTTTAAAAGGTTCTAGTTCTGGCCGAGGATCCGCTTTCCCGCCCTACGACACCCCCACCCCCCTCCCCAACCCGGTTTAGATTAAATTATCCTGGGTATTGTCTTGTTTTAGAGGCTTAGCTTCCGGTTTGCTTCAAAATTCTTTTTTTTTTGAGCGGCGAAGTAAATACTTTAAAATAGGGAAGAAAAGCTTTGTAGAAACTCGAGAAAATTATTGTGGGAAGGACCTATGGACAGTCTTTTTTTCAAATTCCATCTTGATTGAAGCGTGAGGAATAGAATAGAAAATAAATAATAGGAAGAGATTAAAAATAAGAAAAATAGAACTACTGTAATAGGAATTGAGTAGAATTATTTATTGGCCAAGTGTGATTGGATATACAAGGAATTTGTTATTGGTGCATATGCTCCCAGTGTACATAAAAGAAAATATACATTCGTCAAGAATCAGGAGGTACAACACTTAATGATTGTCGTAGGGGTCAAATAAGCAATCAGGAAACAATATTAATAAAAATCTTGAGGATATAAGCAACAAGTAGTGGGAGGAGATGGGTGATGAGAAAAAACTAGTAGTAATAGATAGTTTAATTAGTTTGGTAGAAACTTGAGAAAATTATTGGAGGAAGGAATAGAACAGAAGAATAGGAATAGAATAGAATTCTTTATTGGCCAAGTGTGATTATCTTGGTACATATGATCTCAGTATACATAAAAGAAAAGATACATTTGTCAAGAATCGTGAAGTACAATAATGATTGTCATAGGGGTCAAATAAGCAATCGGGAAACTATTAATAAAAATCTTAAAGATACAAGCAACAAGTTACAGTCATAAGTGGGAGGAGATGAGTGATAGGAATGGTAAGAAATAATGGTAGTAATAGATAAATAGTTTTATCAGTTTGGTAGAAATGAGAAAATTATTGGAGGAAGGACCTATGGAGACTCTTGTTTCAAATCCCATCTTTTGCCATTGAAGTGTAAGGAATAGAATAGAATTCTTTATTGGCCTTATGTGAATGGACACACAAGCAATTTGTCTTCAGCGCATTTGCTCTCTGTACATAAAAAAAGGATAAATTTGTCAAAAATCAGGAAGTACAACACAACGATTGTCATAGGGTACAAATAAGCAACCAGCAAACAATATAAACCATAAGGATACAAGCAATAAGTTACAGTCATAAATGGGAGGAGGTTGGTGATAGGAATACTGAATCTCACCTCAGGCTGTTGTGGAGAAAAATTGGGAATATGTACAGATACTATAGTAGAAGAGAGGATATTAAAATATTCACTTTTACCTGTCCCACTAGAGAACAGGTTAAAGTGAATATTTCAGTCAAGTTATGATTAAAAGGAGCATGAGCTGGAAGCCAAGCCTATGTTTAGTCTAAAGCAGTGGTTCTCAATCCTGGAAGTTTCATTTTTCAAAATTCTCCAACCTCTAAAATACAAACATTACTAGAAGTTATGGGTGAAAATTGCTAGCAAATAGATGTAGACTAAATATAATATTTTTTTTTTAGCAGCAAAAGACAGGCATTAAATATGCTACACTGAAATGTTTCCTCATCTTTCGAAAGGCAATGAAAACACACATCGACAGGCCCCGTTCTGGCCAGTAGCATGAATGAATGAATGATGACTATAAGCTATTTACTGTATATAGGTTTTTATCATTCTTACCTGTTTTATCTTTTTACTAAAGTATTTTAACTTTGTATTATTTTATTGCTGTAAGCCACCCTGAGTCCATTAGAAGGGCAGCAAATAAATTCTAAAACATATAATATAATAATATAATAATATAATAAATATAATAATATAATATAATAAATATAATAATATAATATAATATAAATAAAAAATCAGCCTTTCTGAAATGTGGTACCCTTCAGATGTGGTGAAACTACAATTCCCTCAATCCCACGTTGAAACACAATACCA
Source organism: Erythrolamprus reginae (assembly GCF_031021105.1). NCBI lineage: Eukaryota > Metazoa > Chordata > Lepidosauria > Squamata > Dipsadidae > Erythrolamprus > Erythrolamprus reginae. The sequence continues at coordinate 128,456,269 of NC_091963.1, forward strand.
GAAAGTCTGGGAGTTTGAAGAAAATTATATTTCTGCACATTCCAGTCCTGCAGAACATGCATTCATCAGAGGATTGGAGAAAATGGAATGTTGTTCCCACCGGATACGTTGTGGAGCTATTATCCACACCTATGACTGAGCCTGTCTAGTGACATTTTCTGCCTCTGACGAAGCCACAGCACAAGGTGTGGTCAAGAGGAAGTCATGGTCGTGGTCATCAGCAGTCATCCTGAGAGTGCCACCGAGAAGAGAACATTGGGATCAATCATTGGAGAAGACACCACGAAAGTGGTCAGGTAACCATGCACCCAGAAATCTATAGAAGCAACTCTTTCCTCAAAAGCATTAGCGCAGGACTGACAGGAGAAACTCCAGTTCTTATCCCCCATAGGAACCTAGCTGGGACCTAAGCTAAAAGAAAGGGGAGGGTCTAGATCAGTGTTTCCCAACCTTGGTAACTTGAAGATATTTGGACTTCAACTCCCAGAATTCCCCAGCCAGCATTTGCTGGCTGGGAAATTCTGGGAGTTGAAGTCCAAATATCTTCAAGTTGCCAAGGTTGGGAAACACTGGTCTAGATGATAGCTCCACACCTATGAGAATGAATGTATCAGGTAGGAACAACGTTCCATTCTCCATAGTGGATGGCGCTATTATCCAGTGTGGGATTTGCCAAAGCTAGGAGTCCCGCAGGAGGGAGCTTAGGTCCCCATCCCCTACTGAGGAAGGACCTGTGAAAGACTCTGTGCTCAAAGGCTGCATCGGCCAATGCAAAGGCATCGATTTTATATTCCTTAATGAAAGAGGGTGTCGCCCAGGTGGCAGCCCTACAGCCCTCCTCCAGAGATGCCCGCATGGACCAGGCTGCACTCACTGCGGGGCTCCTAATGGAATAGGCAGTGATGCCCATAGGATGGGGAGATGCCGCCAGGTCATAAGCTTTAGCTATGATGGCCTGGATCCGCCTCCTAACTCTGGCCGAGGACACCTTTTTCCCCATAGAGGATATAAAATAAGAGACAGAGAGGGCCTCTGACCTACACCAACCTTCAGAGCTCTTCAGGTGGATGTGCAGAGCTCATCTAATGTCTAGGGTGGGCCACTTGTGGTCCAGGGGATGGGAGAGATACAGGCAGAAACTTGGCAAAGTGAGATCCTGGGCCCTGTGGTACCAGGTGATTATCTTTGGGGAAAAGGTAGAAGCATCACCCTATCTGGGAAGAAGAGGCACCGGTCTTTACAGACAGACAGGGCCACCAGTTCTGAAATCCTGCACGCCGATGTAATTTATTTATTTATTTATTTATTTATTTTTATTTATTTAACAGATTTGTATGCCGTCCCTCTCCATAGACTCGGGGCTGCTAACAACAACAACAATACAATGTAAACAAATCTAATATTTAAGTTAATTTAAAAAACCCAATTTAAGAAACCAATCATACATACAGACATACCATGCATAAATTCTATAAGCCTAGGGGGAAGGGAAAATCTCAATTCCCCCATGCCTGACGACAGAGGTGGGTTTTAAGGAGCTTACGAAAGGCAAGGAGGGTGGGGGCAACTCTGATATCTGGGGGGAGTTGGTTCCACAGGGTCGGGGCCCCCACAGAGAAGGCTCTTCCCCTGGGTCCCGCCAAACGACATTGTTTAGTTGACGGGACCCGGAGAAAGCCAACTCTGTGAGACCTAACTGGTCGCTGGGATTCGTGCGGCAGAAGGCAGTTCCGGAGATATGGCCACCAGGAAGGCCACTTTCTGCATGAGGCGGTGAAGGGAGTCCAGCACAATGAATCCCAATTTGGAAAGCAATGGGACACTGGGTGACATTTCAGCATGGCTCCTCGTAGCAAGCGTTTAATGAGGGAACGCTAAGATAAGGAGGAAAGCTCTCCACAGGCCAGAACTGATGACAAGGCTGTCACTTGTCTCTTGAGCATGTTGATAAGGGGCAACAACGCCTTATCAAATGCCTCCCTGAGGAACCCCAATAGCTAGCCCACTGATAGGTCTGTGGAAGAACACTGGGGACCCTTACACTAGTTTATTTGTTTGATTGATTGATTAATTAATTTCTATGCCACCCTTCTCCTGAGACTCAGGGTGGTTTACAACTTATTATATACCTACGTAAAATTGCATTCTAAAAAACCCACAATTAAAAACAAACAGATTCATACATCCTACATTCATTCACAATAGTTGCAGAAGATCCTCCAGGTGGCAGCATAAATGCATTCAGTGGATGGACATCTGTTGGCCAAGATGAGTTAATAGCTCTAGGGTGGGGGGAGAACCTGGTGGTTGACTAGGGCAGTGTTTTTCAACCAGTGTGCCGAGGCACACTAGTGTGCCGCGAGTCATGGTCAGGCGTGCCGTGAAGAAGGAAGCTCAGGTTCCAATCTCGCAACTTTTTGTTGAGAGAAAGCAAGAGAGAGAGAGAAAGAGAGAGAAAGAAAGAAAGAAAGCAAGAGTGTGAGAGAAAGAAGGCAAGAGAGAGAAAGAGAAAGAGAGAAAATGAGAGGAAGGGGGAAAGAGCAAGAGAAATGAGTGAAAAAGGGAGGGGAAAAAAGAGAAATGAGAAAATGATTGAGGCAGAGAATGAGAGGAAAGAGAGAAACAAAAGAGAGAGAGAAGTGACTCTTGATTTAAAGCATATGATAAAAAAGCACCCAAAGAATAAGCGAGAAAAAAAACCCAGCCCTCACTTAATTTTGGAAATGGTTCAAGAGTGTGTATACACACACACACACACACAAAGGGGGGGGGAAGGAGACAGGGATGGAAAAAGAGAGGAGAGTGTCTTAGAGTTTAATTTTGTGTCATTTTGGTTGGTGGTGTGCCCCAGGATTTTGTAAATGTAAAAAATGTGCCGCGGCTCAAAAAAGGTTGAAAACCACTGGACTAGGGTACACTCAATGGCCAGGAAGTCAGTTGTAGTCAATGGGGTTTGGAGTGGATGATCACCCTCTGGCAAAGAGAGGAGGTGGACATTGGGATGTGCCGGGGAGGGCAGACTGATAGAGTCATGAGGTCTGTAAACCATGCCCTGTGGGACCAATGCAGAGCCAACAACATGACCTCTGCCCTCTCGTCCATCAGTTTGCAGACCACCCTGGTAATCAGCGCCAGTGGGGGGGGAGACATAAAGGAGACCAGCGGGCCAGGCACATCTCAGTGCATCCACCCCCTCCACCCCTGGATAGCTGGGCATCGACCAAACAATGTCATTTGACGGGCCCCAGGGGAAGAGCCTTCTCTGTGGCAGCCCCGGCCCTCTGGAATCAACTTCCCCCGGAGATTAGAACTGCCCCCACACTCCTTGTCTTTCGTAAATTACTCAAGACCCATCTATATCGCCAGGTATGGGGGAGTTGAGACACCTTTCCCCAGGATTTTTTATATTTATGTTTGGGTATGTATATGTTGTTTGCTTTTTAAAAAATATGACAGGGTTTTATGTGCTTTTTAATATTAGATTTGTTTTCGCTGGAATATTGTTTTTATTATTGTTGTGAGCCGCCCCGAGTCTTCGGAGAGGGGCGGCATACAAATCTAATAAATTGAATTGAATTGATTGCAAAGAGATCTACAGGGGGCCTGCAAAACCTACTGGAGAATTGTCAGAAGAGGTCCAGGTGTAGCCTCCACTCTGTCTGGTCGATGGAGCAGCTCAACCAATCTGCTTAAACATTGGTCTCTCCCGAAATATACTCTGCTGTGATGGAAAGCAGGTGTTGTCCCGCCAAATTGCCCAGAGCCTTGGCCTCCTCCATGAGGACAAGAGACCTGGTGCCTCCATGTCTGCTTATGTGTGCCTTGGCCGTTGTTGTCGGTGATGACTAGAATATGGTTTCCCATCATCAGCTGACTCAACTCTTGGAGGGCTCAGATAACTGCACGCAGTTCCAGCTGGTTGATGGGAAGACAGGACTCCTGTACAGAGGCCCTGGGATACCACTGACTTTGTATGGGTCCCCCAATCTGAGAAGCTGGCATCTGTTAGCACCAGTCTAGGTGGTTCAAGAAACAAACAGTCCTGGCTCAGGGCAGGAGACTCCCACCAGAGGAGAGATTGGCAAAACGCCGGGGGCACCAGGACCTTTGTGAGGGAGGAAACGGGTCCAGCTTTCTGGAAAGGTAAGACAAATCATTGCAAGTCCCTGCAGTATAGGTGGGCCCAAGGGGTAATGTTGATGGCTGAAATCAATTGTTCTAGGAGCGTGGGTAGCAAGCGATTCTGAAGAACAGATTCGAGAATTCTGTCCTGCTGCTCCTGAGAGAGGAATATCATGTATTCCAGGGAATCGACAACGGCCTCCAGATGAATAGAAGGAAAGAGATGGCTTTTGTCCTCATTGATAGAGAACCCATGTCATCTCAGGATGTTACGGGTTATGTCATGAACGGCTTGCTCCTTGGAGGAAGCCAGAAGAAAGGTATCATCCAGGTAACAATGGACACGTATGGTGTGTGTGTGTGTGTGTGTTCTCAGATGGGCTGCCAAGGCAGCTAACACCTTAGTGCAGTGATTTTCAACCTTTTTTGAGTCGTGGCATATTTTTTACATTTACAAAATCCTGGGGCACACGACCAACCAAAATGACACGATATGACACTCTAAGACTCTCCTCTCTTTTTCCATCCTTGTCTCCCCCCCCCCCCCATGTGTGAGGGCTGGGGTTTTTTTCTCTCTTATGTTTTGGGTGCTTTTTATCATGTGCTTTAAATCAAGAGTCACTCTCTCTCTCTTTCCCCTCATTCTGCCTCAATCATTTTTTTCATTTCTCTTTTTTGCAAGAAATTAATTTTTAGAGTGTTTTTTCGTCCCTTCTTTTTTTATTAAGTAAATTACAGACCGTAGAAGCACTCACCAGATGGTCCAATGAAATTGCCTTTTCTGAAGATCACGTAAGCTGGATAGCTGTAATCTAAGGTGTTTAGGAAAGTGGAATTTGGATGGACCCAACATCCATTAAAGATTTTTCTGGGGCAGTAAGCTTCCCTTTCATAGCTCCCAATACCTTTTAGTTGCAATAAGATAAAAGTCCTAAGATAGAATACAGGAAATAGTATAAGGGCAGACTAGACGGACCATGAGGTTTGTTTTCTGCCACCTATCTTCTGTTTCTATGTAATATGCCTGTATATTCGTTTTTGATTCTGCAAGCTTTCACACAAGGAGCTGAGATCCAGACTGCTCATGCACATTGGAAAATCTCTGGTGTTTCCTTGTCCTGAAAAACTCTGAAGAATTGGCTCACCACTAAGTCTCAGTGTTGTCCCCATGCTTTCAGAGATGTATTAATCTATCATTCTCCTCACCCAGAAGTCCCAGATAAACTGACTATTTTCAAGGATGCAGTGGTTAGGAGAACCTGAAGCCATAGTTCCCTCTAAGCTGAGCAGTGAGCAATCGCTCACTTAAAAATCATCATCAACTCAGAGTTTTCCAAACCTGCCCAGAAGCCGAGAGGGAAAGAGTGAGAGGGAAGGAGAGAGAGAGGAAGAGAGGAAGAGAGGAAGAGAGAGAAACAGATAGAAAAAAGAGAGGAAGGAAAAGAGAAAGAAAAAGAATGGGAGGAAGGAAGAGAGAAAGAAAATCAAAATCTAGTTTGAAACTAGCTCAACTATTTAAGTGGCATTTTGATATTGATAGAGTTGCCCTATTATGAGCTCACTGTTATAGACACAAAGTACAGTATTTTATTTTTAAATTCTCTGAGGCAAAACAGGGTGGGTTTTTTATTTGTTTGTTTGTTTGTTTATTTATTTATTATTTCTGTGCCGCCCAGTCCCGAAGGGACTGCCGCTCAGACACTATACTTTTCCACTCACCCCCAAAAAAGTTAGAGGGAACACTGCCTGAAGCTTGAGTCAGACTTGAACTAGGAGCTGCAAGTTCGACTTCACACAAGTTGATTCCACAACCTTTTGGTGGGAATAGTGTTTAGTTCTAAACACCAGGCTAAACGATGTCGCTGGTTTGGCTTTGACGTAGGGATATGGGAGATATAATCCCTGTGATTTATTCAGCAATGTATAATTTGGTTCAAAGGGTGAGGCCAATCTGAGAGAGAGAGAGATTGCTAAGGCCTCTGAAAAGAAGACAAAAGGAAGAAAGCGAGAAATAGCCACCACAGGAGCCCTTTCAGCTGAATTCTTTCTATCTGCCTTGAATAAAGGAGCTAGGATAACATAGATGCAAAATAGTATTCATTGTAGAAACATAGAAACATAGAAGACTGACGGCAGAAAAAGACCTCATGGTCCATCTAGTCTGCCCTTATACTATTTCCTGTATTTTATCTTACAATGGATATATGTTTATCCCAGGCATGTTTAAATTCAGTTACTGTGGATTTACCAACCACGTCTGCTGGAAGTTTGTTCCAAGGATCTACTACTCTTTCAGTGAAATAATATTTTCTCACGTTGCTTCTAATCTTTCCCCCAACTAACTTCAGATTGTGTCCCCTTGTTCTTGTGTTCACTTTCCTATTAAAAACACTTCCCTCCTGAACCTTATTTAACCCTTTAACATATTTAAATGTTTTGATCATGTCCCCTCTTTCCCTTCTGTTCTCCAGACTATACAGATTGAGTTCATGAAGTCTTTCCTGATACGTTTTATGCTTAAGACCTTCCACCATTCTTGTAGCCCGTCTTTGGACCCATTCTTTTGTCAATATCTTTTTGTAGGTGAGGTCTTCAGAAATGCTTAAACAGCTTATAAGCTTGTTATCTTGAAAAGTGGAAGTGCCATTATTCATAGTGCTTTTGTTTTGAGTGGGCCACTTTGATGCTCATGCTGTGCATTTTTGCCAGAGTCTTAATACTTGGTGCTACCCTCCACCTCAACCTTAATTAATCAATCTTGAAAGGGAGAGACAAAGGCTAAGAAAGTTACAAAACAGTCTTATTTATTATGCTCGGGGGGCTCCAGTGTCCTGACAACGGTTGGGGTTGGGGGCGTAACAGAAGAACTCAGCCATCCCTTCCTCCAGAGTTCTGGTACTCCTACCCATGCAGAGAGAAGACCTGGTGAGGCTCTGGAGGAGCAAGTTGACCCTTTGGTGCCTGGAAATTTCCCTGAGGTTCCTAGAGTGTCAGGGATAGAAAGAGAAAGAGGCCCAATGTCTTTATCCTCAGTCTAAGCCTCTGGTCTCCCCGGTAGTGTACTGGCTTCTGTCACATCAGGCTGCATCTAAAACATAAAGAACAAAGACGACTGAGCCCCATAAACATCTTTCCCCCAAATAAGATGGGCAAAAGCTTCAGGTGCACAAATAAAAGTAATAGGTACCATCTTCACTTGTCAACTAGAACGAAAAGTCCACCCACACAAATCTGGCACAATCCCAACAGCTAAAAATTATAATTATTATAACCGAGTGTTGCTTGTTTGTGTTGGGACAAAGGCAAGCACCTGCATGTTTCTTATGTTAACCTTTTGAACATAATTTAGCCACCCTGAGTCTACGGAGAGGGGCGGCATACAAATCCAATAAATAAAATAAAATAAAATAAAATTATTATTAAGACTATGCCTTCCATCTGAACAAGGCTTTGCCTTCAGATTTGAACACCATGAGAAAGGGCAATATTAGCTCTGCACCGAATCTTGGCTTTGCCTACATCCCTTCATATTTTGCTTCACAAATTGGTGAAATTTTAATCCGGGAAGGTGTTCCAGATTTAACACTTATGTCTATTTTGGTTGGACAGTCCACAAACAACCTGGATCCTACTCAGGTGGCTTACAGAACTGAAGGAAGATGTCCCAGGACCTCGTAAGTGAACCCTAGAGAAACTGAGTTAAAACATTTTTGAAGAATTAAATGAAGCTCTGAAGACATCAATGTTAAAGACATGACCCTGGGAGTAGGTTACTGCATAACGCATGCCATTCTTTAAAACAAGTGAGAGGGAGGATTAATGAAGACTGCAATGGTAGTGGACTCATTTGGGAGGGAGGTAGCTTCAGAAGAGAAGGATTTAAGGTAGTGATTTCTGACAGTCTCAAAATGGGTGAACAGTGCAGTCAGGCGGTAGGGAAAGCAAGTAGGATGCTTGGCTGCATAGCTAGAGGTATAACAAGCAGGAAGAGGGAGATTATGATCCCACTATATAGAATGCTGGTGAGACCACATTTGGAATACTGTGTTCAGTTCTGGAGACCTCACCTACAAAAAGATATTGACAAAATTGAACGGGTCCAAAGACGGGCTACAAGAATGGTGGAAGGTCTTAAGCATAAAACGTATCAGGAAAGACTTAATGAACTCAATCTGTATAGTCTGGACTCTGGAGGACAGAAGGAAAAGGGGGGACATGATAGAAACATTTAAATATATTAAAGGGTTAAATAAGGTCCAGGAGGGAAGTGTTTTTAATAGGAAAGTGAACACAAGAACAAGGGGACACAATCTGAAGTTAGTTGGGGGAAAGATCAAAAGCAACATGAGAAAATATTATTTTACTGAAAGAGTAGTAGATCCTTGGAACAAACTTCCAGCAGACGTGGTAGATAAATCCACAGTAACTGAATTTAAACATGCCTGGGATAAACATATATCCATCCTAAGATAAAATACAGAAAATAGTATAAGGGCAGACTAGATGGACCATGAGGTCTTTTTCTGCCGTCAGACTTCTATGTTTCTATGTTTCTACATTTACTTAAACCAACTTTACACAAGTACATGAGCCAAACAGTCAATCCAGTGCAGTAGGCATTTCTGCAGGCCCAATCGCTAATGTTTATTGAAACTCAATGAAAATGCCAATTAAGTGTTCACTAAAATTATAAAAATAATTATATAACTAAATTAAAATAAATTATAGGAGGAGCAAATTCCTTTATGATATGAACTTGCAAGGTATGGAAGGGCAGAAATACATACTTTTTTCCAATGTGATAACCTCCACATAGTTTAGAATTTGAATGCCCAGAATTCCCTAAGATTGTATCAAACATTGCAAGATTTTGGAACGGCCTGTCAGCAGAGGTTGTGAACGCCCTATCACTCGACACATTCAAAAGGAAATTGGACTGGCATCTGACTGGGGTGGTGTAGGGTTTCCTGCTTGAGCAGGGGGTTGAATTTGATGACCTATGTTGTGGTTAGCTCTGGCCCAGCTCCTGCCCCAAGGACTGTGGATGTGGGGGAGACATCCACATGCTGCAGGCCTGTTTTGCCCCTGGTGGAATCCGCTGATGAAGGCTCCTCTGACCAAGAAGACATGAGTGACAGGGAGGAGGAGAGTGGGGCAGACAGCTCACAAGGAGATCAATTATCTAGCTCCTCCTTGGATTCAGAACAAGAGTTAATGATACAGCCACGCATGTGGAGAGCGATGCACAGGCAACAACAACTGAGAGATTATTATCAAAGAAAATGAGACCACCTGTGGTTGGGTGGGGCTGTGGTAATTAGTGAGGCTGCTATAAATAGCAGCCTGTGGGTTTGGCCATTGTGGAAGATTATCTGATTGTTGTGTTTCGTGACTGTTTTACTGACTTTGACTTTTTGTGTGCTGATTTTTCCCAGCTTTGAAACTAAACCAGGGCAAAGTGTGTTTCACTTTGTGAAAGAAGGACTGTGAATTGCCTCGCAGCTGCAAGCTAAGTATCACAGAACTGATAAGGGACTTGTACAAATTACCAGGTTGTTTGGGAGACGAGTGCTCTTTGTTATACCAAAAGAGGACTTAGTTTAAGTGAATTTTCATTATAAAGAACATTGTTTTGAATTTTCAAACGTGTGTGTGTCTGAAATTTGTACCTGTGAATTTTTGGGAGGAGTGTACCAGAGAGCCCGACAGAACAACCTGCAAGGTCCCTTTCGACCCAGATAGATAGACAGACAGACAGAAAGACAGACAGACAGACTTGTGACATCGCTGAGAATTCAGGCCCTGCCAGGACATCAGATTGAAAAAGATACAGTGGAAACAAGTGCAAAATTTTGGGGTAGAAATTCAAGTTTACCTGAATTCTATTCAGCTCTTCTTGCTCTTGCTGCAGCCTTTCCATCTCACTCTGAATACTATTCAAAGAGGCTGGAAAGTAGGACAAGAAATCCAAGTTGTGAACATGCATAAATGGTACAATGGAAATATATGGACCATATAGCTTGAGAGCATCTTACCTTGCAAAAGCTCTTTCAGTCAGAAACACCGGGAGAAAAGGAAACAAAAAGGAGAAGTTGTTAATGCTTAAAGAGAATTCCTCATAAAAAGCTTCTAAATGCAGAGGAACTGATTTCTTTTAAAAAAAAATTAGCACTTGCCAATTCTAGAAATTCATTCCTATCTGTACAATTAGAACTGCAATCATTCCTCCCTTTCCACTACCCACCTCTTTCTTCCTGCTCTCTCTCTAGCGCCCCCTTCAGGCTTGATTGAGATGCTGTTTCTTCATCTAGCTGCTCCCGCAAGGATATAATTTCAATTCGCAGGCGCTCAGCCTGATGCTCTGCAGCCTGAAGTTGTAAGGCAGACTCTTGTCTCAGCTTGGATACCATGGCTTGCAACTCCTGAGGAAGGGAAAAAAAAGGGAGGGGGATCTGTTTTATTAAAGGTCCTACACATTGGGAAAAAGAATCTGAATTCCAAATACAAACTGAATAATCAAATTATCACAGATAATCCCCACTTGGTTAAAGACCTCGGTATACTAACAACAAAAGATTTAAGTGCCAAAGCCCACTGCAACAACATAGCCAAGAAGGCTTCAAGAGTTGTAAACCTAATCCTATGTAGCTTCTGCTCTGGCAATCTCACACTACTTACCAGAGCTTACAAAACGTTTGCCAGACCCATCCTCGAATACAGCTCATCCATTTGGAACCCATATCGCATCTCAGACATCAACACCCTTGAAAATGCCCAAAGATACTTCACCAGAAGAGCCCTTCACTCCTCCACTCAAAACAGAATACCCTACGAGACTAGACTTTCAATCCTGGGCCTAGAAAGCCTAGAACTAAGATGCCTTAAACAAGATCTAAGTATTGCCCACAAGATAATATGCTGCAATGTCCTGCCTGTCGGCGACTACTTCAGCTTCAACCACAACAAGACAAGAGCACACAACAGATTTAAACTTAATACTAACCGCTCCAAACTTGACTGTAAAAAATATGACTTCAGTAACCGAGTTGTCGAAGGGTGGAACTCATTACCGGACTCCATAGTGTCATCCCCAAACCCTCAACACTTTACCCTTAGATTATCTACGGTTGACCTATCCAGATTCCTAAGAGGTCAGTAAGGGGCGAGTGCCTTCCGTCCCCTGTCCTATTGCTCTCCTATATCTCCTATACCTTTCTTCTATTCCTATATCTCTTCTTCTGTTCTTTCATTGATATGTTCTATTACTATACCTTCTTTTCTATTCTTTCTTAGATATATTTTACTATGAGTATCTCCTCTATAACCTTCATCATGTATTTTACTATGTGTGTGTGTGTGTGTGTGTGTGTGTGTGTATACACATATATATATATATATGTAGATTGTTCTGAGTTCGGGTTTTGCCCCGTGTAATATTTTGAGTGTCTGTGCGACGTTTCGGTGAAATCACATTCACCATCATCAGGCTGAAGTTTCAAGCTTCGTGCTGTTGTAAATATGGAATGTTTGCAACTGCCATTTCTTCCTTGTATATAGTGTTGGGGGTGGAGATTTGGTTTGAATGTAGCAAATAGATTGGGTGACTATGTTTTAGTGATTTGATTGGTTGGTGGAATCATAATTACTAGAATGATTGACATGGTGATTATTCTGATATGTTTTTTTGTTTAAGGCTGGTTTCCAAATCTCTGTTAGGCGGGACGTATCATCCCTTTTATTTATGCATAGGGGGCGTTTCTCAATCTCTATAGCTTCTCTGGTAATTCTTCTGTATAAATTTTCTGTTTTGGAAAGTAATTTAGTTTTTTCAAAGTCAATTTTGTGCCCTGTTTTTTTAATGTGTTGGACAAGGGAGGAAGTCTTTTCTTCTTTTTTAACTGCATTCTCATGTTCTGCAATGCGTTGGCTCACTCTTCGATTGGTTTGTCCAATGTATGTGGCTGCACATGTTTTGCAAGGGATTTCATAGATTCCTTGGTGTTCTAGTCGGATTTTATCTTTTGGGTTCCTTAGGATGTTTGATATTTTTTGGTTAGTGACAAATGAAGTTTTAATATTATGTTTGTGCAGGATTTTACTAATTTTGTCTGTGGTGCCTTTGATGTAAGGGAGAAGGGTGGTACCATTGTCCTGTTCTTGATCTTGATTTTTGGGGGGTGTCTCTTTTTTTATTAGGTTTGTGATTGTTTTCCTTTCGAATCCATTAGAAATTAATACATCTTTGAGTTTGTTCAATTCAGTTTTTAAGTGCTCCTATATATATATGTCAAATGTTTTGTTTTTTTTTAGAAACGTCGCCAGAAATTTCCAAATCCTACACGGGAAGAAACCCGAATGGATTTGGAAATTTCTGGCGACGTTTCGATGAGGTCCCACTCATCATCTTCAGGCTGGTGTTTCTGTCCTTGTTCTAAGGCGAACACTGCGAGACCTAAGCTGCCTTCCTTCTATAAATACTGGTGGCTGGGTGTGGTTTGATGGCTCAGCAATTGCCTGCTGTGTAGAAACTTCCTGGTGAGTCAGTGGGGTAACATCTGGGGTCGTTGATGTAGCTGAAGTATGCTGATTAGTTAATGGTTGTTGATTAGGCGTGATATCCTGAGTAGTTGGAGCTTGCAGGCTACTTGATTGTTTTGCAATATGTGTTCTGAGTCTAGTTTCTGTTTTTATGGCTGGGTTACGTTTGAGGGCTGGTTTCCAGATGTCTGGTAGGCGGGAGGTATCATCCCGCTTGTTCATATTTTGGGGATGTTTTTCTATCTCGATGGCTTCCATTATTATTCTTTTGCTGTTATATATATATATATATATATATATCCACTAAAACTCTCATTGTGTATTGGACAAAATAAATAAATAAATAAATAAAATGCAATCCTTTACAACACCATCAAAACTCACTCAGCTTCAATATCAGCAGAAATTGGAGACTACATACCTGCACTGTGCTGGGCAAGTCCCTAGTTTCATCATCTGTTGGGGGAGAATCCTGGGAACTCAACCCCCTCAGCCCTTCATTCTCAGCATTGAGACGTTGCAGTTCGTAGCTGAGGCGTTTGTGGGATGCAGCCAAATCAGCCTGGAATTAGAACCACAAGAGGAGGGAGGGACAGTCAGCAACCAATAACTATCTTTCCACTGATATCTCCAAGAGAGAATTTAAAGGTTTCTGCATGAAGGCCTCTGAGGAACACTCATCCGGAACAGCAAGCAGAGAACTTATAAGTGAGAAAAGATCTGGAATATCTACAATCTACATTCCATCCTTATTGAAAAAATGGTTAAGTATGGGATTGACAAAAGAACAGTTAGATGGATTCAACATTGGCTTAGTGATCGTACTCAAAGAGTGGTAACAAATGGTTGCACATCCAATTGGAAGAATGTTTCAAGTGGAGTTCCACAAGGGTCTGTCCTAGGCCCAGTGCTATTTAACATATTTATAAATGATCTAGACCGGTGTTTTTCAACCAGTGTGCCGTGAAACATGGTCAGGTGTGCCACGAAGAAGGAAGCTCAGGTTCTGGTCTTGCAACTTTTTGCTGAGAGAGAGTGAGAGAGAGAGAAAGAAAGAAAGCAAGAGAGAGAGAGAGAAAGAGAGAGAAAGAAAGCAAGAGAGAGAGAAAGAGAGAGAGAAAGCAAGAGTGTGAGAGAGAGAAAGCAAGAGAAAGAAAAGAGAGAAACAGAGAGAAAGCAAGAGTGAGAGAGAGAGAAAGCAAGAGAGAGAAAGAAAAGAGAGAAACAGAGAAAGCAAGAGTGATAGAGAAAGAAAGCAAGAGAGAGAAAGAGAAAAGGAGAGGAAGGGAGAGAGAAATGAGCAAAAAGGGGAGAAGAAAAGATAAATGAGAAAATGATTGAGACAGAGAATGAGAGGAAAGAGAGAGAAACAAAAGAGAAGTGACTCTTAATTTAAAGCATATGATAAAAAGCACCCAAAGAATAAGAGAGAAAAAACCCCCAACCCTCACCTGTTTTGGGAAATGGTTCAAGAGTGTGTACACACACGCACACACATGGGGGGGGAGGAGACAAGGATGGAAAAAGAGAGGAGAGTGTCTTAGGGTGTCATTTTGTGTCATTTTGGTTGGTGGTGTGCCCCAGGATTTTAAAATGTAAAAAATGTGCCGCGGCTCAAAAAAGGTTGAAAATCACTGATCTAGACGAAGGAATTGAAGGAAAACTTATCAAATTTGCTGATGACACAAACCTAGGCAGTGTTGCTAATACTAAACAAGATGGAGATAGGATTCAAAAAGATCTAGAGAAGCTTGAGCAATAGGCTGAAACTAACAGAATGGTATTTAACAGAGAGAAATGCAAGATCCTACATCTGGGCAAAAATAATGAAAATGGCACCTATAGAATGGGAGGAATGGGTCTGAGCAGCAGCACAGGTGAGAAGGACCTGGGTGTATTGGTAGATCACAGATTAAACATGAGTCAACAGTGTGAAGCAGCTGCAAAAAAGGCAAACACAATTCTGGGATGCATCAAGAGGAGCAGAGAATCTCGCTCACGTGAAGTAATTATTCCTCTCTACAGTATTTTGGTACGACCACACTTGGAATACTGTGTTCAGTTCTGGGGGCCCCAATTTAAAAAGGACATTGATAAACTAGGGCAAGTTCAAAGGAGAGTTACAAGGATGGTGAGTGGTCTGGAAACCATGTCCTATGAGGAACGGTTAAAGGATCTAGGGATGTTTAGTCTGCAAAGGAGAAGACTTGATAACTGTCTATAAATATCTGAAGGGCTGTCACAGAGCAGAGGGATCAGCATTGTTCTCATTAGCACATGGAAGGACTAGAAACAATGGAATGAAACTGCAAGGGAGTAGATTTAGATTAGATATCAGAAAAAACTTTCTAACAGTAAGGGTGATAAACCAGTGGAACAGTTTGCCACAGGAGGTGGTGGGCTCGCCTTCACTGGAGATCTTCAAACAGAGACTGGACAGTCACCTTTCTGGATCCTGCATTGAGCAGGGGTTGGACCTGATGACCCTGGAGGTCCCTTTCCAGCTCTATGATTCTATGATAATGGACAAATTATACAAGCAATCCTCGACGTACCACCATTTGTTTAGCTATCAAAGTTAAGGCAACACTAAAATAGTGACTTATGGCTGCAGCGTCTTCATGATCACATGACTAAAATTTGAGCACTTGACAATTTAGGTTTATGACAGCTCTACTCCCCTAGGGTCATGTAATCACTTTGTGACAAGCGAAGTCAATGGGGAAGCCAAGTTCACTTAACAACCACAAAATTCACTTAACTGCACTGATTCATTTAATAACTGTGACAACAGGGTCGTAAAATGGGGTATAACTGACAACTACCTTGGTTAGCAATGGAAATGGGCTCAATTGTGGTCATAACTCAAGGACTGTGGAAATAGAAACATAGAAGTCTGACGGCAGAAAAAGACCTCATGGTCCATGTAGTCTGCCCTTATACTATTTTCTGTATTTTATCTTAGGGTGGATATATGTTTATCCCAGGCATGTTTAAATTCAATTACTGTGGATTTATCTACCACGTCTGCTGGAAGTTTGTTCCAAGGATCTACTACTCTTTCAGTAAAATAATATTTTCTCATGTTGCTTTTGATCTTTCCCCCAACTAACTTCAGATTGTGTCCCCTTGTTCTTGTGTTCACTTTCCTATTAAAAACACTTCCTCCTGGACCTTATTTGTTGTGGTTAGCTCTGTCCCAGCTCCTGCCCTAAGGACTGTGGATGTGGGGGAGACATCCACATGCTGCAGGCCTGTTTTGCGCCCGGTGGAATCTGCTGATGAAGGCTCCTCTGACCAAGAAGACTTGAGTGACAGGGAGGAGGAGAGTGTGGCAGACAGCTCAGAAGAAGATCAATTATCTAGCTTCTCCTTGGATTCAGAACAAGAGTTAATGATACAGCCACACATGCGGAGAGCCATGTATAGGCAACAACAACTGAGAGATTATCAAAGAAAATGAGGCCACCTGTGGTTGGGTGGGGCTGTGGTCATTAGTGAGGCTGCTATAAATAGCAGCCTGTGGGTTTGGCCATGGTGGAGGATTATCTGATCATTGTGTTTTGTGACTGCTTTACTGACTTTAACTTTTTGTGTGTGCTGATTTTCCCCCCGCTTTGAAACTATACCAGGGCAAAGTGTGTTTCACTTTGTGAAAAAAGAAGGACTGTGAATTGCCTCACAGCTGCAAGCTAAGTATCACAGAACTGATAAGGGACTTGTACAAATTACCAGTTTGTTTGGAGACCAGTGCTCTTTGCTATACCAAAAGAGGGCTTAGGTTAAGTGAATTTTCATTATAAAGAACATTGTTTTGAATTTTCAAACGTGTGTGTGTCTGAAATTGTATCTGTGCATTTTTGGGAAGATTCTACCAGAGAGCTCGACAGAACATTATTTAACCCTTTAACATATTTAAATGTTTTGATCATGTCCCCCCCGTTTCCTATCGGCACACTTGGAAAAAGAAAAATATATGCCATGATTTTATGAGAAAACTATTCAAGACATTCCATAATATGTAAGACACACAAACTCCTCATCCCTAGTAGGAAAACATCGCTAGTAGGAAACATGTCCTGGCAAGAGATTGCACTGGCCTGAAGTCTGAAAAATTAGAAGTGCTTTCTTTTGCCTTCAAGTCCCCAGGGGTATATTGAATAGTTGCATCTAGATAAGAGTGCTCCACTGAGGTTCTACTCATTAGAGATAGGCAATTTCTTCTACCTTATTTTTCTCAGCCTCTTCTGCAGAAGGCAGAATGTAAATGAACAAGTCAATAGCCTTGGAACTCCACCCATCTAAAATCTGAGTTTGAAAGATCCAAATTTGAGTGCATCGTAGCAGGATCATTTTTCCCAAGCATCTCTTCTGCTATTCCTTGCTTCATTCCCAGCACCATCACCCATCTACCATACTCACTATCTGCTCTTGGGTCTTCCGCTGGGTTTCATTCACGGTGGCTTGGAGGCCTTGGAGAATATTCTCTGATGTCTGGATCTGGGTCAAAAGAACCTGCACCTACTCAGAAAAATTGAGAAAGGGAGACTGACTTGTGAAAACTGGCTGGTGAAAAGTTCACATCCTTTAAGACTTTGCAAAGTGAAACGTGCCAGGTTAAAATCACCAAACTGCCTTTAGATATCATATTATCTTTAGCAAGCCTGTGACTAAGTCTGCAGAATGTAATATGCTGTAATGTGGCTTGCTTGATTTTGGTTTAACATCTGGTGTAAACTCAGCCTTACAGACTATAATTTATGGCTTAGCGACTACATTCGCCCAATACCTTATCTCTCAATGCTTAAAGATCTATATAGGCTGGTGCTTATAGTATCTCAAGTAATACTTCCTCCTGCAGTATATGCACCTACCCAGAAATCAACATTATCCTTGAGAGATTTTTACCCACAAACCTCAGATGGATGAAGTCTTAGGTATTCTCAGTTGTGAGACAACAGCCTACCACCCACAATTATTTTTCAAATACCAGGCTGACCCTTTTGTCTCCTCATAAATAGACTCAGAATACTTATTTTTAAATGCATTATTGATAGAGTTCCAGAAACTGAAAACAAAAATTTGTCCTGGTTTGGAATAAGACCTATCTACGAAATAAAGCATTCTAGTAGAAAGCAATGGCAAACTATTTCTACTGGATGTTTCTACAAAGTTTGTTAATACAGTATTCCCTCGATTTCCGCGGGGGATACGTTCCTAGACCGCCCGTGAAAGTCAAATTTCCGCAAAGTAGAGATGCGGAAGTAAATACACCATTTTTGGCTATGAACAGTATCACAAGCCATCCCTTAACACTTTAAACCCTTAAATTACCATTTCCCATTCCCTTAACAACCATTTCCCTCACCATTATTACTGGTACTCACCATTGAATAAGACACTTAGTGATCCTGATATTTATAAACATAATTATTTATTAACAATAATTATTTTTTTGTTATTTATTAGCAAAAATTATTAGTTATGATGTCATCGGGTGCAAAAATTATTAATTATGATGTCATCGGGTGGGAAAAACCGTGGTATAGGAAAAAACCCCCGCGTATTTTTAAATTAATATTTTTTGAAAAACTGCGGTATAGGCTATTTGCGAAGTTTGAACCCAGGAAAATCAAGGGAACACTGTATATTTAAATTTTAATAGTTGGGACAGTGAAGGGTTGGACAATGAGTAAGAACAGAGTTATAGCTAATTGATTATAGAGCTGGCCACTGTATGAGGGAATCTGAGCTGTGATTGATGGCTGTGAGCAAAAGGGAAATTTCTTCATTTTCTGCTTTTTCCCCCCAGTCTGCTCTCTGTGATTTAACCTCATGATGTTCCCTTTGTATTCATTTACCTGACTATGCTCCCTTTTGCCTCTCTTATTTACTGCAAATATATTTATTTATATAAAACCCCAAGTTCTTGTCAGCGTCTCTAACTCCATTTGGACACCTGCTGCACAATTCCCTGACAGATTTTTTAAAAATAAAGTATCCTCATTAATATTTAGTATTTATTATGACTTAATTTCACATGCTTTATGGATACATGGATTTAATCCCGTATTCCACCGCAAGGTCCTTAGAGAAAGAACAGATATCTACCTTGTTTCCCCGAAAATAAGACGTACCCCGAAAGTAAGGCATGTCAGAGGTTTTGCAGAATTTGCTAATATAAGGCACCCTCCGAAAATAAAGCGTAGTCAAGTTTACATACGGTACGGTGGAAAAACATACGGTACCATTCAAAGCTGTTCATAGCGGTACCATAATAATGTGGCGTCGCCTGCTGACCCCTTCCATCGCTTTGTACCGTCCAGTACAGCAGATACAGTCTGCTGCTGTCTCACCGCCATTACAGTCTCCACTACAGTGCGTAGAGTATAGTTCCTCTGGTGGACGGAAGCTGCAATAGCGGGAGTATACTGTTGTACCATATAAGTGCCGTCGCTTGTGTGTGTGGGTCCCATACTGACAGGTACCGTACCGTAATCAGTGTACCGTACGGTACACTTTCTTTGGGGGTATCAGCTTTTCTGCCTGTGAATTTATCTTATTTGAGAAATATAAGGCACCCCCCGAAAATAAGACGTAGCACAACTTTTGGAGCAAAAATTAATATAAGACAGTGTCTTATTTTTGGGGAAACACGGTAGTTTAGCATTAGAACAAGTGTGAGTTCCAAGATATGGGGTTTACCTGCTTATTACACTCTTCATTGCTACGTCTCAATGCCTCCTCCAGGTTAGCTTTCTCCGTTGCTCTTTCCTCCAGAGCTTCATGTTGCTGTTGCACCTGAGGAGGCCACCAAGGATATAGGGGATGGGGAAAGGAAGCTTTTAGCTACATACCACTCATTCCTCAAAATTCTTCTTCGACGGTTCTCATTTAATATTTGTTCAGTGACCATTTGAATTTGCCACAATGCTAAACAAGTGGTATTTATGACTGGTCCTTAAAGTTCCAGCTGTTGCAGCACCCATGCAGTCTCATGATTACAATCTTGGCACTCAGCAGCCAGCCTGGATTTCTAACTGTTGCAACATTCTGTAGTTATGCAACTGAAATTTGCTGGTTTTTCACAAGCAAAGTCAATGGGGGAGCCGGCAAGAAGTCCCAAACACATGAGGTCCTTGCTTAGAAACATAGAAGACTGACGGCAGAAAAAGACCTCATGGTCCATCTAGTCTGCCCTTATACTATTTTCTGTATTTTATCTTAGGATGGATCTATGTTTATCCCAGGCATATTTAAATTCAGTTACTGTGGATTTACCAACCACGTCTGCTGGAAGTTTGTTCCAAGGATCTACTACTCTTTCAGTAAAATAATATTTTCTCATGTTGCTTTTGATCTTTCCCCCAACTAACTTCAGATTGTGTCCCCTTGTTCTTGTGTTCACTTTCCTATTAAAAACACTTCCCTCCTGAACCCTATTTAAACCTTTGACATATTTAAATGTTAACCCACACAGTTCTCACTTCCAGAATTGCCATTGGAACTTCCAGAATTGCCATTGCTAAGTAGTTGTTGTGTCATGCGATTTTACATTTTATGACTGCATCACTTAGCAATGCTAATTCCAGTCCCAATTACTCTTGTGAAACAAGGATTACCTGTATTTCTTACTATGCTAATCAGAATTATCTTATTATCCCTGTGGCAAATTATCCCTCTGTAAGTCACAAAGTTGATGATTGTCTATGAAAAAAATGTCACCTAGCTGTAACGTCCTCCCAAAACATTTTTTGCAAAGTGTTTTTGCAAGTAAAAATCCTCATTAAGACAATAACTGTGAATGATCAAGGTACAAAGATGGCATAGAGAAGCCAACACCAACAATACTGATTATATAGAATCATTATCAAGTGAATTCATCCCCAGCCCACAAATCTTCCCTTAGAGTCTGACAATTCTCTTGTGCACGATGTGCCAAAAATTACTATCTATCTATCTATCTATCTATCTATCTATCTATCTATCTATCTATCTATCTATCTATCTATCTATCTATCTATCTATCTATCTATCTATCTATCTATCTATCTAATACATCTATCTATCTATCTATCTATCTATCTATCTATCTATCTATCTATCTATCTATCTATCTATCCATCCATCCATCCATCCATCCATCCATCCATCCATCCATCCATCCATCCATCTATCTATTTGATTTGTATGCCACCCCTCTCCGTAGACTCGGGGCAGCTAACAACAATAATAAAACAGCGTATGACAAATCTAATGTTAAAAATAACTTAAAACCCTTATTAAAACCAAGCATACACACAAACATACCTTGCAAAAATTGTATAGGCCTAGGAGGAAAGGAGTATCTCAATTCCCCCATGCCTGACGACAGAGGTGGGTTTTAAGGAGCTTACGAAAGGCAAGGAGTGTGGGGGCAATTCTGATCTCTGGGGGAAGCTGGTTCCAGAGGGTCGGGGTCGCCACAGAGAAGGCTCTTCCCTGGGGTCCCGCCAAACGACATTGTTTAGTCAACGGGACCCGGAGAATATGATAGAATATGAATATGATAGAACTAGGAGGCCTCAAACAGCAGGATGTTTTGGTTCGGGGTTGGGGGGCGGGATTGGGGGGGGGTACAATGAAGAAAGCCATATATAAAGGCTTTTTGCTCTCTTCATATTCTTATTATACAGATAGGTAATCTTGTACTTCTACGGTTCAACCTCTTAAAGCAATCAGGGCTGAAATTTATGGAGCCCTTTTAATGTATTTGGGGAAAGGGTTGGGTGCTTTCGGGCTATGCAGTTGTATAAAAGTTTAAATAATTTGATTTAGGGAAGTATTACAAATCTAATAAATAAATAAATATATTTCACTTAACAATCACCCCTTTCAAAAGGAGGTGGCAATGAAAGGACTCAGGTAGTCTTCACTTAATGATCCTAATTGGGATTGCGATTGTTAAGTGAAGTAATCATTACATAAAACATATAACTGCACTGATTAGCAATAGCAATTTCAGTTATCCCAGGTGTGGTCATTAGGCCATGCTATTCTTAGGCAAAAAACTCACATTTTTCCTGACTTGACACATTTGCCTCTGCTTCAATTTTCTCCAATTTATTTTATTTTATTTTATTTTATTTATTGGATTGGATTTGTATGCCGTCCCTCTCCGCAGACTTGGGGTGGCTAACAACAGTAATAAAACAGTATATGACAATAATCCAATACTAAAAACAGTTAAAAACCCATTATATAAAAACCAATCATACATACAGACAGACCATGCATAAAATTGTAAAGGCCTAGGGGGAAAAGTGTATCTCAATTCCCCCATGCCTGGCGGCAGAGGTGGGTTTTTAGCAGCTTAGGAAAGGCAAGGAGGGTGGGGGCAATTTGCCTATGTCCCCCCCCATCCCATCTTTGCCCTTTTGGAGGCCCGTGCTTCACTTCTTGCTTTCTCCCTCCTGCTGCTGACCAGCATTGGGCCTGACCCTTTGTGAAGTAGCTGCTGTGGCTCTGTGAAGCCTTCCATGGCAACACTCTTTTGAATTTCCAATATTTTTGCAAAAAGATGACCTAACAGATAATCTGTTCTTCATAAATGTCCTAAAACTAGATTTTAAAAAAAATCTAAATAAAGGAGTGAAAAACATATTTAAACTTTTACCATGCATCATTATGTAGCTTTTCAATAAAGAAACAATTTTTCGATAAATAAATGAACAGGTATAATGTTTTCATTCAATGTAACTAGTTTTAGAACTTTAGTGAAGAACAAGATTACATTTTAGGTCATGTCTATGCAGAAATGTTGGAAATTCATTTGGTGGGACCCAGGGGAAGAGCCTTCTCTGTGGCGGCCCCAACCCTCTGGAACCAGCTCCCCCCTGAGATTAGAACTGCCCCCACCCTCCTTGCCTTTCGTAAACTTCTTAAAACCCACCTCTGTCGTCAGGCATGGGGGAATTGAGTCATCTCCCCTGGGCCTATATAGTTTATACATGGTATGTTTGTGTGTATGTTTGCTTTTAATAATGGGGTGTTTAGTGTTTTTTAAATTACAGTGGTCCCCCGAGTTTCGCGATCTCGAGCTTTGCTAAACGCTATATCGCGATTTTTCCACCCGGAAGTAAAAACACCATCTGCGCATGCGCGCCCCTTTTTTCTATGGCCACGCATGCGTAGATGGTGGAGTTTGCGTTCCCCGGGCAGATCAGCTGCTGGGCGGCTTCCCTGGGTCTTCCCCCTCTTGCTGGCGGGAGGGCGAGCGGCGGGCATCAGCGAGGAGCCGGGGTTTCCCCTTTGCGTGGGCGGCCAGTATGATCCCAGCGCCACTTCCCAGCTGAGTCCCGAAGCCAAACGCGGAAGTTCGCCTTTGCCGTCTGGCTTCAGGACTCAGCTGGGAAGCGGCGCGAGCGAATGGCGTGGGCGGGCGAAGGGCGGGCGAGCGGCAGCGAGGAGTTTGCGTGGGCGGTGGGGAAACCCCAGCACCGCTTCCCAGCTGAGTCCCGAAGCCAAACGCGGAAGTTCGCCTTTGCCGTCTGGCTTCAGGACTCAGCTGGGAAGCGGCGCGAGTGAACGGTGTGGGCGGGCGAAGGGCGGGCGAGCGGCAGCGAGGAGTTTGCGTGGGCGGTGGGGAAACCCCAGCGCCGCTTCCCAGCTGAGTCCCGAAGCCAAACGCGGAAGTTCGCCTTTGCCTTCTGGCTTCAGGACTCAGCTGGGAAGCGGCGCGAGCGAACGGCGTGGGCGGGTGAAGGGCGGGCCTGCGGGCAGGCAGGCGGCGGACAAGCGGCGGGCGGACAAGACAAGCGGCGGGCGCGGCAGCAGTGAGGAGTTTGCGTGGGCGGCGGGGAAACCCCAATCTTCGGCTCCTCGCTGCTGCTGCGGAAGTAAAAACACCATCTGCGCATGCGCAGATGGTGTTTTTACTTCCGCACCGCTACTTCGCGAAAAACCGATCATGGCGAGGGGTCCTGGAACGGAACCCTCGCGATAATCGGGGGACTACTGTATTAGATTTGTTTTTACATTGTCTTTATTATTGCCGTGAGCCGCTCCGAGTCTACGGAGAGGGGCGGCATACAAATCAAATCAAATCAAATCAAATCAAATCCAATCAAATCCAATCAATAAACAAACCAATTTTTAAGTACCACTGCTCATAGTTGAAAGTTACTCTAAACATTTTTGTAATACTCCCAAATTCTTTCAACATCAGTTTAGGGTGCTTAATTTCATAATTCCACCAAAAAATAAAAGGTGTAGCAAAAGCAGGGAGAAGAAAGACCAGAAAACAGCATGAATGGTCAGAAACAACAGAAATAGGTAACTAAAAAGAAAGTTTATGGAGTCTTGAAGTGGAAGCATTTGGAAATAATTTGGAACATAATATTCTTTCTATATAAAATAAGTTACTATATTGGATGGCTATATCTTGAAAGACAGCACAAAAGGCACTTTAAAATGAATACACAGAAATATCTCTAACAATAAACTATCTTTGTCTTCCACCCACAAACCTGTTCTTGGAGTTGAGCCCACTCAGATTCAGACACAAGTTGGTATCCCATTGGTGGTAAATAAATAGTCTCAGGCACCAGGGTTCCAGTTGAGGAGGTAATGGAACAAGTCTCAGGACTTGGGGGACGTCTGCGTCGGACAGAAGGCTCAGAACTTAGTGTCAAAGAGGAAAATGAAGCAATGGAGATGCTGTCCAGGCTACAGGCAAACCTCTCTGCTACTCCTCTTTCCGTCAAAAGAACCGGATGACTTCCAGGCAAATATGCAGGCGTACCCTCGGGGTCAGCAAGAAGGGATTCCGCTGAGCTACATAAGGAATGCTGAAAATAAAAAATATGGGAGTTACAAAACAATTGCAAGTGGCTCATATTGGGTACTGCAAAGTATTTACAGTGATCCCCCGAATTTCGCGATCCCGATCATTGCGAAAGGCTATATCGCGATTTTTCCACCCGATGACGTCACTCCCTTCCTTTCTCATCTTTCTTTCTCTCTCTTTCTCTATCTTGCTTCTTCCTCTCTCACACTCTCTTCCTCCCTCTCTCATCTCTTTCTTTCCTTCTCTCTCTTTCTCTATCTCTCCCCCTCTTGCTCTCGAGCAGCAAGCGAGCAGCCAGGCGGGCGGGCGAACGGGCAAGCGGCAAGCGAGCAGCCAGGCGGGCGGGCGAACAGGCAAGCGGCAAGCGAGCGGCCGGGCGAGCGGGTGACGGGCAAGCGATCTTGGGGTTTCCCCTTTGCCTGGGCGGCGGGAAGACCCAGGGAAGGTTCCTTCGGCCGCCCAACAGCTGATCTGCTCCACAGCGCGGCAGCAGCGAGGAGCCGAAGATGGGGTTTCCCCGTTGCCTGGGCAACGGGGAAAACCCATCTTCGGCTCCTTGCTGCTGCCGCGCTGCGGAGCAGATCAGCTGTTGGGCGGCCGAAGGGTCTTCCCCGCCGCCCACACGCAAACTCCCCCATCTACGCATGTGCGGCCATGGAAAAAGGGGCGCGCATGCGCAGATGGTGTTTTTACTTCCGTGCCGCTACATCGCGAGTTATCGATTATCGCGAGGGGTCTTGGAACGGAACCCTCGTGATAATCGGGGGATCACTGTATAGCTATTTATAGGAAGATATAATAGAGATTAAAGAGTGGGCAAATATAAAAGATTAAAATTACGGATGAGCTAATTTATAAAGGTGAACTATATCAACTATAACAGTGTTTCCCAACCTTGGCAACTTGAAGATATTTTGACTTCAACTCCCAGAATTCTGGCTGGGGACTTCTGGGAGTTGAAGTCCAGATATCTTCAAGTTGCCAAGGTTGGGAAACACTGAACTATAATATAAAATTACTTAAAATTAAGAATCGTTATCAAGATGATAAAATTGCAATCTGACAAATGATAAGATCGTAAACATTTACACTATACGATATGGACTACAGTACAGCACAAAATATAGTAAGATACCAGCAAGAATAAGATAGTGAAGAGAGAACAAAGATATCTCTCTTGTTTTTTTAAATTGTTTGTCAGTTTCCCTTCTTTCTCTTTCTTTTCTTTTGAAATGATTCTACATGTATGTCTGTAATGATACTGTATACTTTTGTATTTGTTTCCTAAAAATTTTTTTTAAGTATTTATAGCTGGAGCTCTCGTTATTTTTAGGACCAATTATTTCAGGTTCAGAATAGATGGAGAGAATCTATACGGTCATTAGGAGTTGAAAAAGAGTTAATGGCATGCTTACCATATTTTTGGGACTGTAAGATGCACAGGTATATAAGACACACCAAGATTTCAAAGAGGTAAATAAGGAAAAAAAGGTTTTATCCTCCCCAGCCCCCAGGAGCACTCTGCCTTCTGCACACCTCATTTTTGTGAAAAACTGGCCCATTTCAGGAGGCCTTGGGAGGCCAAAAATGGCTATATTTGATGTATAAGAAGATGCACTGACATTTCCACCCTCTTTTGAGGGGGGGGGGGGAACGGTAGTTTCATGTAGTGCAGTGGTTCTCAACCTTTCTAATGCCGCGCTCCTTTAATACAGTTCCTCATGTTGTGGTGACCCCCAACCATAAGTCTAGTGCCAATTCTCCCAACAGAGCTCTAAGCTGATTGGCAGGAAGGGCAGAGGGACACCCCCCTATTAATGCCTGATAGGTTGGATTGTAAAAATATAAGAACATAAGAACATGGCTAGATGGACTCTATTACCCCAACTCTTCCCCTTCTTTCCGTCTTATTCCCTTTCTCTCCTACATTTTCTTTCTTTCTTCTTTCTGTTTTTCTTCTATCTTTCTTATTGTTTTCTTCTCTTCACGCTCCCTTTTTCTTTTCTTATCTTTTTCTTCCTTTTTACACACACACACACACAAACCCCCAAAATGCAATGTGGGTGCCCACCACACATGCGGGCCCTCTGTGCAATGCATGAACGCATCCCACACATGCGGGATCCAACTGGCTGGCGGGAGGCTCCCATGCAAGCTTAGTGGAGCTGGACTGGGGCGACAGTTAGTGTGCCCGCAGAGGGCTTTGTTTATTTATTTTATTCAATTTATAGCCCGTCCTTCTCCTTGTGGACTCAAAGCGGCTTACAAGAATGAAATGGAAACAATAATAAATAGAATTTTAAAACATTGCAAATGAATAAAAAACCCACAACAAAAAGAGTCTATCATCCTACTTTCGTAGCAAAACTCTCGCTCACGTTTCCCAGGCTTGGCGGCACAGCTGTGTCTTTTAATACCTTCTGAAAGGCGAGGAGAGTGAGGGCAGTGTGAACCTCCAAGGGCCAGGGGCCACAACAGAGAAGGCTCTCCCCCATGGAGCCACCAGCCAACATTGTTTGGCCGACGGGGCCCAGAAGAGGCCGACTCAGTGCGACCTCACCTGGTGGCTCTGCATGCTACCTACAGTACACACACCATAGGTTCGCCATCACAGATCTACAACTTTCCCACACTTTTAATCTTCCTGTAAAATTTATTTTGCCCTCACGTCATTCATTTTATGTTCTAGTCACACACTTTTATCTTCCTAGCCCAGTGTTTCCCAACCTTGGCAACTTGAAGACGTCATCTTGATAACGATTCTTAATTTTAAGTAATTTTATATTATAGTTCAGTGTTTCCCAACCTGGCAACTTGAAGATATCTGGACTTCAACTCCCAGAAGTCCCCAGCCAGAATTCTGGGAGTTGAAGTCCAAATAGCTTCAAATTGCCAAGGTTGGGAAACACTGTCCTAGCCAATGTATATTCTTTTTAGAGATCCACCTAAAACACTTGAGCTTACAGTTGCAGACTTACATTTTTGGTATTACCCAGGCCTTCATGGCACCGGACCAGATTATCTCAGGGACCACCTTCTGCTGCACGAATCCCAGCGACCAGTTGGGTCCCACAGAATGGTTCTTCTCCAGGTCCCGTCAACTAAACAATGCCGCTTGGCGGGACCCAGGGGAAGAGCCTTCTCTATGGCGGCCCCGGCCCTCTGGAACCAACTCCCCCCAGAGATTAGAATTGCCCCCACCCTCCTTGCCTTTCATAAGCTACTTAAAACCCACCTCTGCCGCCAGGCATGGGGGAATTGAGATACCTTTTCCCCCTAGGCCTTTACAATTTTATGCATGGTATGTCTGTATGTATGTTTGGTTTTTTATTATAATGGGTTTTAATTGTTTTTGGTATTGGATTGTTATACGCTGTCTTGTTGTTGCTGTTAGCCGCCCCGAGTCTCCGGAGAGGGGCGGCATACAAATCAAATCAAATCAATCAATCAATCAATCAATCAATCAATCAAATAAAAATAAATAAAAATAAAATAAAATAAAATAAAGAAAGAGAGAGAGAAAGAAAGAAAGAAAGAAAGAAAGAAAGAAAGAAAGAAAGAAAGAAAGAAATTAACTACGGTAATTAATTAATTACATGCACAAAGGCTTGCTATCTATTCCAAGATAGCCATCAGTTTCGGATATATTTTGTAAGATATTTTATCCTTCCTCCTCATTTTCTCATTTTTTTTCCTACCCTGTTAAGCAGCTTTCACCTCTGCCTTCCAATATTTACCTTTCCTTCGGTATCTGTTTTCCATCTCACTTCCTCGCTCTGCAGTTCCTGAACCAGACTTTCAGCGTGGGACAGTTTTGCTTTCAGTTCAGTAATTTCCTGTTCCATGGGCAGAACAATGGCCCGGAGTCGCTGAGTATCCTCTTGTGCCTGCAGAGAGAGAGACAGACATAGGGTTTGGTTTTGTTCCACACCCACCCACCCACCCACCCCAGTCCACTGGAAACACAGTTTAGCCCTCAGAGACAGATTAGAATAGAACAGAATTCTTTATTGCCCAAGTGTGATTGGAGACACAAGGAATTTGTCTTTGGTGCATATGCTCTCAGTGTACATAAAAGAAAAAGATACATTTGTCAAGAATCACGAGGTACAACACTTAATGACTGTCACTGGGGTCAAATAAGCCAGTGTTTCCCAACCTAGGCAACTTGAAGAAATTTGGACTTCAACTCCCAGAATTCCCCAGCCTTCTCCGGGTCTCGTCGACTAAACAATGTCGTTTGGCGGATCCCAGGGGAAGAGCCTTCTCTGTGGCGGCCCCGACCCTCTGGAACCACTCCCCCCTGAGATTAGAACTGCCCCCACCCTCCTTGCCTTTCGTAAACTCCTTAAAACCCACCTCTGCCATCAGGCACGGGGGAACTGAGATAACTTCCCCAGGCCTATATTGTTTATGTATGGTATGTTGTGTGCATGTTTTTTAAATTATGGGTTTTTAGTTTTAATTATTAGATTTGTATTGTACATTGTTTTTCTATTACTGTTGTGAGCCGCCCCGAGTCTATGGAGAGGGGCGGCATACAAATTTAAGAAAGAAAGAAAGAAAGAAAGAAGGAAGGAAGGAAGGAAGGAAGGAAGGAAGGAAGGAAGGAAGTTGCCAAGGTTGGGAAACTCTGAAATAAGCAATGAAGAAACAATCAATATTAATAAAAATCTTACGGATACAAGCAACAAGTGACAGCCATATAGTCATACGTGGGAGGAGATAGGTGATAGGAATGATGAGAAAAAACTAGTAGTAATAGTAGTGCAGACTTGGTAAATAGTTTGACAGTGTTGAGAGAATCATGGTTGAGACTACCACTTACTTTCTCCATCTGTTTCTCCAACGAGTCCAGAGGGTTGGCCCTTGGCAGCCTGCTCCAAACATTTTCCCGGCTGTCACGCTGAAAAGCTGACAGACGGGCCTCATAGCTGGAAATGGTATCTAGAAAGGAAATAAAACTTTTGAGCTGCCACCTCCAAGGCAAAGGTGTAGGAGGAAAGGCTTAAGGCGCTTGGGCAAAACAACCCCAAGCTCCTTCTCCCACCCACTATGGACCGGCACTCCTTCACCTTTCAAGATAGTCTGCAAGGAAGCCACCTCTTCCTGGCACCGGCGCTGGACGGCTTCCACCGCCTCCTGCTTGGTGCCTTCGCTCACTGCAGCCACAGCTCGGACTGTCTCCACTTCGGCCAAGGCGGCTGCCAACTGGGCTTGCAGGCTTTGGATGGTCTCTTCAGGATTAGGGTCCCCGGAGAGATTCGGGGCGGGGAGCACGCACACATCCTGCACACTTTGAGGCTCTGGAAATAAAAAAAAACAGGGACAAACGGAGCTATACTTGAACCCAGAACCGGCCGTCCTCCCCTCTCTCCCTCTCTCCCCGGTCTATCACATCGCTCAGCCGATAAACTTTGTAAGCCCTGGACCCGACTTAAACATCCCAGCGGCGACCTTTGACCTTGCTCAGTGTGAGTGACGCCAGTAGGATCTCCTCTCTAGCAAGCCCCGTAGCCGCGGAGGGGGCGGAGGGCGTGGCTTCGTGTCTGGTCGCCAGCCCACCGCGGAGAGGGGAGGGGGCGTACGCGCGCATACCTTCCATATTCAGCCAAGACTTTTTCTAACTGCTTGCTCCGGCGGCGGCGGCAGCGGGGAGGCAGCTGCTGCTGCTGCTGCTGCTGCTGCTTCCCCGGAGACCGAGCGAAGCCGGAATTCCCCGAGAGGAACCGGAAATAGCCGAAGGAATTCGGAAATGGTCGTGAGAGAGAGAGAGCAAACAATCGATGTGCCGAAGTCGACAGACTGACCGTGCGGCTCCTCTGTTTAAGATTGGCTCTTTTTGCGGGACTCCCCGAGACTTCGCGACCGTTTCCGAAGAGAACCGAAGGGAAATGGCGTATGTAAGTGAGGAAGGACGGCGTTTGTCGAAGCGGTGTTTTTTTGCATATCCTGGAATTGTTTTTGAAGTTGGGCCTGAGGATTTAAAGAAATAGTTCAATGGAGAGATCAGTTTTTGGATTGGAAACGACTGCACTGGATTGTTTTTTCACAAAAAAATGCCACCTTATATCTTATATTCTATTCTTTTCTTTACTTATATTATTACATATCTTTCTCTTCCATGTGTATAAATAAAAATAAAACCTTGATTGTGGGGCAGATGCCCATTTTCTACCTTCTCATTTATTGCTGTCTCCAGGGGGGGGGGGGGAATCTGCAGCGTCTCTGTTAGACATGGGAAAAATAAAAATAAACTATGTTGTTTATCCCCAAATCACTTTGGGGATAAATAACATTAAGTGAAGTGAAGGAAGGAACAAGAAATAGTATGCCTGAGAAATTAGAAGCATTAAACAAGAAAAGTTAGAAATGTAACCAAATCTAGTTTACACCAACACCACTCACCATTCCTTTCCATCACAAAGCAACACAAATCCATGCATTAATAGCATTTTGCACTCGCCCCGAGTTTCCAGAGAGGGGCAGCATATAAATCCAATTAATAATAATACATTTAGAAATTTAGCACTGCTTTACAATGCTTTACAGCCCTCTCTAAGTGGCTTACAATGTCAGCATATATTGCCCCCAACAATCTGGGTCCTCATTTAAAACCCACCTCAGAAAGATGGAAGGCTGAGTCAACCTTGAGCCTGATGAGATTCGATCTGCCAAACTGCTGGCAACTGGCAATCAGCAGAAGTAGCTTGCAGTACTGCACTCTAACCACTGCGCCACTGTGGCTCCCTAACTCCCTAATTCATATACAGTGGTACCTCTAGATAAGAACCGCGTGTTCAAGATTTTTTTGCCTCTTCTTGAGAAGCATTTTCTACTTAAGAGCCCGAACCCAGAAAAATTTCCCAGGAAATTTGAGAGCGGCACGAAGGCCCGGCCAGTTTCCTGCCATTCCCCCTTTAATCCCGGCCATCTCGGGCTTTTCTGGGCTGCCAGAGGAGCCTTTCGGTGGCACTTAAGGAGGCTTTGGCAGCCCAGAGAGAATGGAGCATTTTCCTTTCTCTGGGCGCTTGGAGAGGGAATAAACCACTTCGCTGTGGTAACTCCCTCGCGCTGTCTCCCATACACCTGGTGCGAGGTTGCCTCCCGGAGCGTCTGGGCGCGGAAAGGCAAAAGGGGGCGCTTTGCCCTGTCCAGATCAACTCGGCTTCAGCCAAACCGAGGAGTCTCCACAGTGAAGGAAAGGCGCCAGCTACAAAGCGAACGAGCGAGAGGAGAGTGGAGCCCTTCAGCATGGGAAGGAAGAGGCAGCAGGTAGCAGCAGTAGTAGCAGCCACCTTTCGGTCAAAGGAGCGGGAGGTTCCTTTGGGTTTCTCTCTCTGGCGCAGTGTATGGGAGGCAGCCTTGCGCCGGTTGTATGGGAGGCGCATTCTCCTCACCGCCTCAGAGTCCCTCTTTTTTTTTTTTAAGCCTTAAAATTTTGGATTTTTTTGATTCCCCTCACCTCACCTTCTTCCTTCTTCAGCGACTGTCCTCCTCTTCTCCCTCCTCCTCCTTCCCACACTCAAATTCCGAGCTTTTATTTCTTTCCTAATGGGTTTGCACGTATTTTTTGCTTTTACATTGATTCCTATGGGAAAAATTGCTTCTACTTAAGAACCTGGTCACGGAATGAATTAAGTTCTTAAGTAGAGGTACCACTGTACTGTATATCCTTCTTGTCCTTAAAATTTTTTGCTGTCTTTCGGAAATAACATATTAACTCCATCCATCAACTTCCTCAGTTTTCTTCTAGTTGCTGTTCCATAATATATGAATTCTTCAGTCTTAATGTGTTCTTTTTTGTTTTTCCATCCAAATATAAAGACCCCATTTGCACTCAACTTTTATGCACATCTTAAATGTTCCCCATCTTTAGTGAAAATGATATAGAAAATCATCTATTTGTTGTGTTTTTTTTCTGTTTCTACTTAAATTGCTATCTTTCATTGCATGTTCTCTGCCAAATTAGTAATATTTAATATGTGAGCAACTCTATTTGGATCCTAACAAATTCCAAATCCAATGAATTCTTTCCCAGTTTATTTATTTTTATGGTTTTTTTTTTTTTGGTCAAATACGTATACAAAGATATAACAATGTTTATATACATGATACTAGTAAGAGAGAAACATTAGGGCAGAGGACATTAGGCACCCCTTACTGAGGAAAGATTTAAGGGGCCAAAATCACCCCCTAATCTTAAACCACAATGGAAGGAAACAGTGTAGCCTGCAATTCAAACAAGCTTGACCACCTATGCCCTATTGAAAAAGTCATGATTGGATGGATTCCTAAAACTGGCTGATCCACAATATCATAGTTAGTAAATTCTATGAGCTACGTTTGACTTGTTACTTCACAAACAAGCATGCTAACTTATGTTTGGCTTATTGTTGTATGTGAACAAATCTACAGTAGTGACTGGCAGGTTTTTTTTCCAAGGGAAAAAAGTTTACATAGTAAAAATAGATTGTTATCTGACTAGTTATAAAAACAAAATTTAGATCATGTCTGCTTCTCAGTTTCCAGTTTGCTGCCTTTCATTCAAGATAATAATTAGTGAAACAAGATGATATTACCAAGCAGCTGGCCTCCCCATGAATGCTAAACAATATAAATAATAAAAAACACAACTATTATTCATGCTCTCTCTATAAATAACAATGTAAATGTTCATTTGTTCAAAATCTTAAATTTCTGAAATTTCTTCACTGATTGCTTTGAAATTTTGACACAACATTGTATTTGAATAGGCATGTGTTTTTATATACCTACATTATATAGATGTCACACCTGTGACATGTAAAAACATGCAGGTGCTTAAAACAGGACATTCCCCGATTGCTTTGAAATTTTAACACAACGTTGCATTCAAATATGTGTGGGTTTTTATATATCTACTATTATATAGATGTCACACATATGACAGGAATGAAGCTGTATGACAAATACATTCCCATACATGAACGATGGACCTGTTGTCCTAATTAGATTGATTCTGGCAGCAATTTGATCGCAAAGTGACATATCCTTGGCTCTTGCATCATCCAGAATAGCTGTGACATTGCTACCAGGTGAAAGAACTGCTCATTCTGTTCTGAAATTGCCATTGAACATGCAACATGCAAAGATCTCCAGGACCTTTCAAAGGTGAAGATGTCCTCATTCCTCGCAGTCCTATGATTCCAACGGATATGCCATTTCAATTCCAGAGATTGCAATTTCCAATTTGATTGGCATTGGCAATCACCATCAGCAAAGCTCAAGGCCAATCTTTAAAGTTGTGCAGTTTAGATCTACACACAGATTGCTTCTCATGTGGACAATTATATGCTGCATGTTCTAAAGTTGGCAAACCAGACAAACCAGACTGAGCCGCAGCAATGCAGGGCCAGGTACTGCTAGTCAATAATAAAAGAAAATCTCTAAGCTGAATGAAGATCCAGGCAATTTAGCACTAGTCCTGATTGTGTAGATAGCAAGAAGTATCTGGAGACCATCTACACTTATCTAGAACTGTAGTTTCCATCTGAAGTAAAATGGGGCAAAATTCACTTAACAGCTATCTTGCTTAACAACAGAAAAGTTATGTTCAATTATGAATTACTTGTATAATGTCAGCCCAATTCATTGAGTAATTCTGAATTCTTATGAGAGATAAAAACCTACTTATAGATGTGCAGATGCCCTCTATAAGTGGGGT
Source organism: Erythrolamprus reginae (assembly GCF_031021105.1). Lineage (NCBI taxonomy): Eukaryota > Metazoa > Chordata > Lepidosauria > Squamata > Dipsadidae > Erythrolamprus > Erythrolamprus reginae. The sequence goes on from NC_091963.1 coordinate 128,490,462, forward strand.
AAAATTACCATCATCAAATTCTGGGACTGAAAAATAAATTATCCAACGTATTTTTTGCACTATAAGATTCTCTGGACCATAAGATGCACCTATCTTTTGTGGAAGAAAACAAGAAAAAAAAATCTGCCTCTGCCTGCCAGCAATTTGCCTCTTTGCAGCAAATAGAAACATAGAAGATTGACGGCAGAAAAAGACCTCATGGTCCATCTAGTCTGCCCTTATACTATTTCCTGTATTTTATCTTAGGATGGATATATGTTTATCCCAGGCATGTTTAAATTCAGTTACTGAGGATTTACCACGTATGCTGGAAATTTGTTCCATGCATCTACATAATATTTTCTCACGTTACTTCTAATCTTTCCCCCAACTAACCTCAGATCATGCCCCCTTGTTCTTGTGTTCACTTTCCTATTAAAAACACTTCTCTCCTGAACCTTATTTAACCCTTTAACATATTTAAATGTTTCAATCATGTCCCCCCTTTCCCTGGCTTTGTTGAAACCTGGTCAGCTTCAACACAGCCTGATTTAGCATAAGCAACTATTGGTGTGTGGATTGGCCTCCTGGAATACTGCCAATCAGTTGTTCCAGGCTGCAGGGATTGCTGTTGTTTCCACCCATCATCACCACTGCCTATTGCCACCTTGTGCGGCCCATATTCAGCCTCTGCACACCCTATTTTCAACCCCCCTATGTCCCATTTTTGGCCCCCGCACATCCCATTTTCAGCCTATTCCAGGCAGCATGGAGGAAAGGGCCCAAAAAGGGGCACATGGAGGCGGCGATAGATGATAGGTGTCGATAAGCAGTGGCGATCCTCGCAGCCTGGAACAGTTGATTTGCGGTATTCCAGGAGGCTAATCCAACCACCAATCAGCTGGGAGACAGAGACTAAAGGGTGGAGGCCGGTGGGTGGATGGGGCTTCAGCAACATTTGCTCTAGAAGACACACAAACATTTCCATCCACTTTTGGGGGGCAAGTGCATCTTATAGACCGAAAAATATGGTAAGTGATAGAAAGTCAAAATAGAGCCTACAATGGAGACTTTGTTGATGTCCTGGCTGTGACAAATGAAGGAAAAAATTATATCTTGTGAACCAGACATGCGTTTGTAATATGTACGGACCTTATATTTCATATTTTGTGTTATTTCTTCTGTTTTAATTGAAATGTGTCCTATAATAAATAAATAATTTTTTAAATTTTTTATTTATTTATTTATTTTGTCCAATACATAATACATATAGAAGAGAATAGACATGTAATAATATATCTAAAGAAAAGGATAGAAGAAAATATATGAAAATAGAGAAGATATATGAAAGGAAGAAAATATATATGATATATGAGATAAAGGAAAGACAATTGGACAGGAGACAAAAGGCACACTAGTGCACTTATGTGCGCCCCTTACTGACCTCTTAGGAACCTGGAGAGGTCAATCATTGATAGTCTAAGGGAGAAATGCTAGGGGTTAGAGGTTGACACTATTGAGTCCGGTAATGAGTTCCGCCCTTCGACAACTCGATTGCTAAAATCATATTTTTTACAGTCAAGTTTGGAGCAGTTATTATTAAGTTTGAATCTGTTGCGTGCTCTTGTGTTGTTGCGGTTGAAGCTGAAGTAGTCAGGACGTTGACAGACAGGACGTTGCAGCATATGATCTTGTGGGCAATACTTAAATCGTGTTTTAGGCATCGTAGTTCTAAGCTTTCTAGACCCAGGATTGTTAGTCTATTTTCGTAGGGATATTCTGTTTCAAGTGGAGGAGTGAATGGCTCTTCTGGTGAAGTATCTTTGGACGTACATAATATGTAGTGAGTATCTCTAAGGGTCAGCTTTCTACAGAACAGGAATACAGTAGAGTATATTGTTGCTATATATTTTTTTAAAAAGCAGATACAAGACTGATGAGCTAATGGTTTTATTGACACCAAAGGGTCTTCAACATCATATTGGGATGTAGATTAAATTCAGAAGTTTGGGTCCTGGAAACTGAACCAAAACTGCAACTCTTTAAGCTTGCCCTGCATTTCTCTGCATCACTCTCTTCTTCCTGGAAATTATGTTAACGGTGGGAACCATGTCCACATTTCCCAACCTTTGCAGCTAGCAGGTCCAGCTTGGATTTTACTTGATCCAGGCCTTGTACTAATTGCTCCAGTTTCTGCAGCACACGGGAGTCTGAGCACGAGGTGCAAGAAATTGGGGGTGCTAAGGTGGGCTGTGGGACCACAGTACCTAGAAGACACAAAGCAGAATTTTTCACGCCAATCTGCCATTCTATCCTTTCTTTACCAGTTGCAATAATTCTTTCCTCACCACTCATCCTTTATTTATACTGTGTTTCCCCAAAAATAAGACACTGTCTTATACTAATTTTTGCTCCAAAAGTTGTGCTATGTGTTATTTTCGGGGGGTGCCTTATATTCCGATCCTTCCCCTTTAATTCTTGGAGCGTTGGTTTGCTCCACTTGAAGAGCCTTACTGCCCCCGCTGCCGCCAATTTTGCTGCCGCCGATTTCACCGCCGCCGGGCCTCTCAGCTGTCTGGCGGCCCATGTGTCTTCTGTCAGTCGCGGCGGTACCAATTCTCCGTAGTCTACAGACAGCTGAGAGGCCTGGCGGCAGCAAAATCAACAGCAGTGAAATCGGCGGTGGCATCAGAGGAGCAGCTCCCGACGCTGACCAGCCCAAACCGTCGGCCCCCTTTGCTGCTGCAGACGGGTAGCCGCCCATCTGTCAGGCTGTCTTCTGCCTCTGGATCTGGAGGCACGCCCATGGCCACCGAGGGCTCCTCCCCAAGTGGCGCCGGTGCCTAAAAAAGACGGCTCCGGTGAGGGGGCTGAGCCTTGGCCGCCGCTGCCCAGATTGCACCTCCTGCCACCGCGGCGGCCAACAGAAGACATGGTGGTAAGATCTGCGGCATCAGAGGTCCTGTGAGCCACCAAGCAGCTCAGTTTTGGGGTTAAGTAAAACCAGGCATGGAGGAGGGAGGGGGGAAGAAGAAAGGAAGCATATTATGGTACCGTTTGTTTTTCCACCACTACGCCTTATTTTCGGGGGGTGCCTTATATTTACAAATTCTGCAAAACCTCTGACATGCCTTACTTTCGGGGTACGTCTTACTTTCGGGGAAACACGGTAGAACCCCCCCCCCACACACATTAACATATACACAGAGGTATATGTAGCAATTAAGGATTCAATCACATGGCTGAAGGGGTTAGGATTGTTAGGATTTTAACCAATAAGGAGAAGCAGATAGTGACTGATAAGAACTATTTCTATCTCTGACAAATGTATAATCTATGACTGAATTTATGCCCATCACATTACTCCAAATAAGAATTTTATTAAGGAGAATTTTATTAAGGAGAAAAATTGGTTGCTGGAATTTTTAAAACAATTTTATGGTTCCTCGTTTATCTTATTAATAAAACTATCTTCGTTCACTTGGCAGGGATTTATTTCTCATGATCAGTTTTAAAAGATATTTTATTTTATTTATTTATTTTTATTTTATTATTTAGATTTGTATGCCGCCCCTCTCCGAGGACTCGGGGCGGCTCACAGCAGAAAAAAACAAATCATAAATAATCTGAATACATTTAAAACATTTAAGATTTAAAGAGAAAACCCCATATAGTACATACACACTCACAAGCATACCATACACAATTTAAACATGCCCAGGGGGAGATGTCTTAGTTCCCCCATGCCTGATGGCAAAGGTGGGTTTTAAGGAGTTTACGGAAGGCAGGTAGAGTAGGGGCAGTTCTAATCTCCGGGGGGAGTTGGTTCCAGAGAGCCGGTGCCGCCACAGAGAAGGCTCTTCCCCTGGGGCCTGCCAACCGACACTGTTTAGTTGACGGGACCCGGAGAAGGCCCACTCTGTGGGACCTAATCGGTCGCTGGGATTCGTGCGGCAGGAGGCAGTCTCGGAGGTATTCTGGTCCGATGCCATGAAGGGCTTTAAAGGTCATAACCAACACTTTGAATTGTGACCGGAAATTGATCGGCAGCCAATGCAGACTGCGGAGTGATGGTGAAACATGGGCATACCTAGGTAAGCCCATGACTGCTCTCGCAGCTGCATTCTGCACGATCTGAAGTTTCCGAACACTTTTCAGAGGTAGCCCCATGTAGAGAGCATTACAGTAGTCGAACCTCGAGATGATGAGGGCATGAGTGACAGTGAGCAATGAGTCCCGGTCCAGATAGGGCCGCAACTGGTGCACCAGGCGGACCTGGGCAAATGCCCCCCTCGCCACAGCTGAGAGATGGTTTTCTAATGTGAGCTGTGGATCGAGGAGGACGCCCAAGTTGCGGACCCTCTCTGAGGGGGGCAATGATTCCCCCCCCCCAGGGTGATGGACGGACAGATGGGATTGTCCTTGGGAGGCAGAACCCACAGCCACTCCGTCTTATCCGGGTTGAGTTTGAGTCTGTTGACACCCATCTAGGCCCCAACAGCCTCCAAGCACCGGCACATGACTTCCACCGCTTCGTTGACTGGGCATGGGGTGGAGATGTAAAGCTGGGTATCATCGGCATATTGATGATACCTCACCCCATGTCCTTGGCTTATCTCACCCAGCGGTTTTATGTAGATGTTGAATAGCAGGGGGGAGAGGACCGACCCCTGAGGTACCCCACAAGGGAGCGACCTTGGAGCCGACCTCTGACCCCCCACTAACACCGACTGCGACCGGCCAGAGAGGTAGGAGGAGAACCACTGAAGAACAGTGCCTCCCACTCCCAACCCCTCCAGCCGGTGCAGAAGGATACCATGGTCGATGGTATCGAAAGCCGCTGAGAGGTCAAGAAGCACCAGGACAGAGGATAAACCCCTGTCCCGGGCCCGCCAGAGATCATCCATCTATAGCTATAGTATAGCTTCCTTCAGGTTAAGCCCAACTCCTAGTGATATCCTGGGCATGTCCATGTGTTAAGTGGTTGAATTACTACCCTGTTTTCCCCAAAATAAGACATCCCCTGTTAAGAAGCCCAATCGGGCTTTTGAGTGCATGGCAATAAGGCCAAGCGCTTATTTCAGGGTCCCAGAAATATATAAGACAGGGTCTTATTTTCAGGGGAACATGGTAATTAGGAACAGTCTTCACAATACAGGTAGTCCTCAACTTACAACACTTCATTTAGTAACCATTCGAAGTTAAAATGGCACTGACGTGACTGTTTTTCACACTTTTTCACACTTTTTTCACATTTATGACAACTGCAACATCCCCATAGTCATGTGATCAAGATTCGGACACTGACTATTTTTGATGGTTGCAGTGTCCTGGGATCGTGTGATCCTCTTTTGTGACCTGATCAGCAAAGTTACTGGGGAAGCCAGATTCATTTAAAAACTGTGCTACTAACCCAACTACCACAATGATTCATTTAACAACTCTGGCAACAAAGGTTAAAAAATTGGGGCAAAGTTCACTTAACAAACATCTCACTTAGCAACAGAAATTTTGGGCTGAGCTGCAGTTGTAAGTCAAGGACTCCCTGTAATGCCTGCATAGATTTGCAAGTGCCCTTAGTCCAGGGATGGATTGCAATTACCGCTGCTTTCGGTGTGCTGCGCGTGCAGCTTCAGATGTCTTGTCCCCAGCATGATTTTTGCTTGCAAGCATGTGCAAGAAGCAAAAATGCACTGAAATCTCACGCAAGGAGATTCATGAGGATCCCCTCATTAAATTTTGCTTCTGCGCATGCGCACAAAGCAAAAAACACTACAAAAAACTGAAGAAAAAACATGGCGGCACCCATAGGACTGCTACCGGAGTGGTCTCACGCAAATTGCGCAATCTGGCAGCCGCTACCGATGCGCAGTCCCCTACTGCACCGGTAGCAATCCACTACTCCCTTAGTCCTTTCTTGGTATATGAATGGGTAGTTCTCCTCTATTCCCCAAGTCTATGGAGAGGGGCGGCATACAAATCTAATTAATAATAATAATAATAATAATAATAATAATAATAATAATAATAATAATAATGATCCCAAATCCTATTACCGTGACTGGCACAAATCTTCTCTTTCAGCTGGATACTCATAAGATCTGAGAACTGTCTCAGGAGGAAGGTATGTTCCGTGGCTGGTCGAGAAGCTATGGCGTGAAGCTCCTGTTGGAACAGTCTGCTTGAAACCATTAGACCAACCTTCCAGGGAGAAGAAAGTCATTGAAAGACCATTGAGTACTGATTGTCCAAGGATGTTTGTAGAAATGAATAAGAAAATAGGTTTTCCCCCTACCTGGCCCCCTGCCCTGTTAGATAATAGGCAGTGAGCATCAAAGAGTATGTATGACCCAGAATTCATCTAGTTCAAACTCTCAGTGCTCTACAATTAACATTATAAGAAACATTGCTGCCTTTGTTTAATATATTTTCTTTACAAACTGTAAAAAACCTGAATGCATGTTGTTGGTTAGTGCAGTGGTAGGCAAAGTTGGCTCTTCTATGACTTGTGGACTTCACATCCCAGAATTCCTGAGCCAGTCATGTTAGCTCAGGAATTCTGGGAGTTGAAGTCCACCAGTCATAGAAACATAGAAACATAGAAGATTGAGGGCAGAAAAAGACCTCATTGTCCATCTAGTCTGCCCTTATACTATTTCCTGTATTTTATCTTAGGATGGATATATGTTTATCCCAGGCATGTTTAAATTCAGTTACTGTGGATTTACCACATATGCTGGAAATTTGTTCCAACCATCTACTACTCTTGTTAAATTGTTAAAATAATATTTTCTCACGTTACTTCTAATCTTTCCCCCAACCAACCTCAGATTGTGCCCCCTTGTTCTTGTGTTCACTTTCCTATTAAAAACACTTCCCTCCTGGACCTTATTTAACCCTTTAATATATTTAAATGTTTCGATCATGTCCCCCCTTTTCCTTCTGTCCTCCAGACTATACAGATTGAGTTCATTAAGTCTTTCCTGATACGTTTTATGCTTAAGACCTTCCACCATTCTTGTAGCTCGTCTTTGGACCCGTTCAGTTTTATCAATATCTTTTTGTAGGTGAGGTCTCCAGAACTGAACACATAGAAGAGCCAGCTTTGCCTACTCCTGGAGTTAGTGGAACGGTTAAATCTGAGAAATTGTGCGTACTCCATCATTGTAGGCCTTTAAGAAAAAAACGGACAATCATTTGTCTGAAATGGTATAGGGCAGTGACAGCTAACTTTTTTGGCACCGAGTGCCAAAACTGGAGCCCGTGTGCACTGGAGCACCGGAAGACAGCCTCTGGCCAGTGTGCAAGTGCATGCTCCAGCTGTACTTCCGGGTTCTGTTGTGCGCATGGATTCTGGAGAGCTGGTCTTTGCATGATGGAACCCAGAAGAGCAGCGGGCGATGGAGAGGGCTCTGCGTGCCGTAGGTTCGCTATCATGGGTATAGGGTAGGTCATAACCAAAAGTGTTGGTTATGACCTATAAAGCCCTTCATGGCACTGGACCAGAATATCTCTGGGACCGCCTTCTGCCGCACGAATCCCAGCGACTGGTTAGGTCCCACAGAGTTGGCCTTCTCCAGGTCCCGTCGACTAAACAATGTCATTTGGCGGGACCCAGGAGAAGAGCCTTCTCTGCGGTGGCCCCAACCTTCTGGAACCAGCTCCCCCCAGATATCAGAGTTGCCCCCACCCTCCTTGCCTTTCGCAAGCTCCTTAAAACCCACCTCTGTTGTCAGGCATGGGGGAATTGAAAATTTTTTCTCCCTTCCCCCTAGGCTTATAGAATTTATACATGGTATGTTTGTTGGTATGATTGGTCTCTTAAATTGGGGTTTTTTAGATTACTTTTTAATATTAGATTTGTTACATTGTTTTTTATTGTTATTAGCTGCCCCGAGTCTTGGGAGAGGGGCGGCATACGAATCTAACTAAACTAAACTAAACTAAACTAAACTAAACTAAACTAAACTAAACTAAACTAAACTAAACTAAACTAAACTAAACTAAACTAAACTAAACTAAACTAAACTAAACTAAACTAAGGGTGGGCTTCTAGCCGGAACACTAAATTGGGCTCGCCGTGGCAGCTCGTGAGTGCTTGCGGGGTCAGCGCAATCTTGCTTCTGCACCTGTGGAGGTAGCAAAATCGCGCATGGAACCACAGGTGCACCTGTACTTTGGTGAGGTTTTTTTGCTTCCATGCATGTTGAAATATGGACACACCTGTGGCTCCCTGAGCGATTTTGCTACCTCCAGGTGAAGAGCCTTCTCTGTGGCGGCCCCGGCCCTCTGGAATCAACTCCCCCCGGAGATTCGAACTGCCCCTACCCTCCTCACCTTCCGCAAAATGCTAAAGACTCATCTCTGCCATCAGCCATGGGGGGATTAACCTCCCCCCCCTTTTTTATCTGACCTCTATATTGATCAGCTGGATTGAGTGTGTATGGCTGTGTAGTTAATGGGTTTTTAATACACGTATTTTAATTTAGTTTACATTTTAACGTTAGATTTGTATTGTATTGCATTACTATCTTGTTGTGAGCTGCCCTGAGTCTTCGGAGAGGGGCGGCATACAAATCTAATAAATTAAATTCAATTCCACAGGTGCAGAAGCAAAATCGCGCTGGCCCTGCAAGCACTCACAAGCTGTGTGGTGAGCCCAATTTAGCGTTCCGGCTGGAGCCCACACCTGGGATAGGTTCTCCTGATTGAGCAGGGGGCTGGACTAGAAGACCTCCAAGGTCCTTTCCAATTCTATTCTTCTGCTATTGTTGGCTCCCACCATTTCCAGAAGTCAAAATTTACCTATCTTAAAAGTTGCCAAGACAAAAAGGAATATGGTTTTCAGATAGGGAGGGGTGAATTGGACAGGACACTATTAAAAAATGATGAAAAATTAATCGGTAAAATATATAAATTTTTGAATTGTTATGAGACAGAAGTGGAAATTGTAAAAGAGGATATAATAAGCTGGAGAATGAATTTTGGCTACACAATTGAATTAGAAAAATGGGAAAAATTATGGACTAATAATTGGCGGATGACAAAATCGACTGCATTTAACCAATTAATAATGTTTTACAGGTGGCACCTATCGCCAGAAAGACTATCAAAAATGTTCCCAAAAACCTCTCCATTATGCTGGAAGTGCAAAAAAGAAAGAGGCACGTTCTACCACCAATGGTGGACATGCACACAGGCAAAAAATTTCTGGAATAAAATAACAAATTGGTTAAAAGAAATAGTAAATGAAGAAATTGAAAAAAACCCAGAATTATATTTATTGGGTATTTTTAATTAAAAAAATAGAAAAAGAGGTAAGATACCTAGTTAGACACATATTAACAGCTGCCAGGATAGCATATGCCCAACAATGGAAAATAGACAAACTACCGGAAGAAAATACAATAATTAAAAAAATACTAGACTGTGCGGAGATGGACAGGTTATCTAAAAGATTAGAGGGAAAAGAAGAATCAGATTACTATAAAATATGGGCAAAATTTTACGATTGGCTAAACAAAAGAGCAACAAAGAAATAAATAAAAATCTACGCAAAGCAACACGTCGAATAAAAGAATTGAAAAATTAATACTATGCGAAAGAAGCAAAATTCTCTGATCAAACACCTAAAAAGTGGGGAAACTTTCATTTCCCAAATGTTGTATGTGTATGTTTCTGTGTATGTTTTTTTCTTCTTTGTATGTTATATTTGAAAAAAAACCACAAATAAATAAAATAAAATAAAAATAAATAAAAGTTGCCAAGTTTTTGAGGCACTGCCACAATGCAACCATGCTCTAAAATTTATCTTTCAATCCAGAAAACCTGGAAAGGAAGGTAAAGATTGTTGCAGAGAAGAAGGTCATGGCATCCTCAACTGGCAAAAACAGAATGACGGGCAAGGATTTACCAAAGGGGACACCCAGAGCCTCTGCTTGATAAACTGGCCCACAGGCATTTTACTAAAGTTGCAGGAAGCTGGTGTATTACCCTGCCACAAAGCAACACTGAAATAGCTCTGACACAACTTGTAAAGGAATGTTCAGTTTGCAAATGTTGATAATTACATGTCAAGTCCCCTTCCTTAGGTTTTAAACAGGTTAATTATTAACTGTTACCAGCAAGCTGGACTGATTTTTGAAAAACACAGTTTCCAAACACCCTTGCAAACTGCAGACCAAGCAGTTTCTTACCGACAACAAGAAAAAAAAATCCTATTGGTTGCTATAGGATGAGCACACTGGTCCCTTTGAAACTTTGGCAAGCAGTTATACAGTGTTCCCTCGATTTTCGCGGGTTCGAACTTCGCGGATAACCTATCCCACAGTTTTTCAAAAAATATTAATTAAAAAATACATTGCGGGGTTTTTTCTATACCAAGGTTTTTCCCGTCCGATGACGTCACATGTTATCGCCAAACTAATAATTTTTGCAAATAAATAACAAAAAAATTAATTATTGTTAATAAATAATTATGTTTATAAATATCAGGATCACTAAGTGTCTTATTCAACGGTGAGTACCAGTAATAATGGTGAGTAAATGGTTGCTAAGGGAATGGGAAATGGTAATTTAGGGGTTTAAAGTGCTAAGGGAAGGCTTGTGATACTGTCCATAGCCAAAAATGGTGTATTTACTTCCGCATCTCTACTTCGCGGAAATTCAACTTTCGTGGGCGGTCTCGGAACGCATCCCCTGCAAAAATCGAGGGAACACTGTAGTTAGAAAATCTGTAAGTTTCAGGCTAGCTTTTGAAATACAGGTAGCCCACATTAAGCAACCCTAATTGGGCCTGGCAACTCAGTCGTTAAGTGAAACAGTTGGTAAGTGAAATTGCAACTGTGCTTGCCACTTCAGCTTTCCCTTGCTCTACTGACCTGCAAAGGTCTTAGTGCAAGGATTGATCACACAGTTACTTTTCATCACTGTTGTAGCAGTCAACAAATGAGGCAATCATTAAACAATGACTACTTGTATTACAGTTAGCCTTTCTGGGTACATTGGAAGTCTGAGAGTTTTTTTTAATTTTTTTTTTAAATTTTAAATTATTTTTATTTGTATGCCGCCTCTCTCCAAAGACTCGGGGCAGCTAACAACAATGAAAAGACAATGTAAACAAATCTAACATTAAAAAATAATCTAAAAACCCCCAATTTAAAGAACCACTCATACATACAAGCATACCATGTATAAATTCTATAAGCCTAGGGGGAAGTGAAATTTCAATTCCCCCATGCCTGACGACAGAGGTGGGTTTTAAGGAACTTGCGAAAGGCAAGGAGGGTGGGGGCAACTCTGATATCTGGGGGGAGCTAGTTCCAGAGGGTCGGGGCCGCCACAGAGAAGGCTCTTCTCCTGGGTCCCACCAAAGGACATTGCTTAGTCGATGGGACCCGGAGAAGGCCAACTCTGTGGAACCTAACCAGTCGCTGGGATTCGTGTGGCAGAAGGCGGTCCCGGAGATATTCTGGTCTGATGCCATGAAGGGCTTTATAGGTCATAACCAACACTTTGAATTGTGACCAGAAATTGATCAGCAACCAATGCAGACTGCGGAGTGTTGGTGTAACATATCTTGGGAAGCCCATGATTGCTCTCGCAGCTGCATTCTGCACGAACACTTTTCAAAGGTAGCCCCATGTAGAGAGCATTACAGTAGTCGAACCTCTGGGTGATGAGGGCATGAGTGACTGTGAGCAGTGAGTCCTGGTCCAGTTTGATATAGACACACTGGCATACTCACAAAACAGGGGTGGTTGGGAGGGGAAATCCACTTATTGCTTATTGATAAAACAGCTGCTCTAATTTGTTATAAAACATCCATCCTATATAGCAGAAGACAAATTGCTGACAAAGCTTTGTGCTATCCTTTCCAGCTCTCCCCCAGGGTATTGTTTAACAACCACAACTTTCTGTTACTTATTTATTATTGTATTTTATTTTTCCTGCGCTGGTACACACTTTTACAGAGAGCCAATGACTATTTTTATTTTGGTAGCAATGATGGTAATGGGTGATAATAATAGTTATTAATCTGTGTGTTTACAAAGGTGTGGCACAATTCTAGAGAACCTAGTAATTAGAAAACTCCATCCAATAAAAGTAGTTCATAAAATAAAAGTCAAAGCAGTAAGTACATATTCCCACTCACACAGACCAAACACCACAACTACACACAGGGTTCAAAATACATCCCATAAAACCTCCATCAATTCCAACAAAATAAGAATAAATGTAGAAAAGGTTATGAGAGGTAGGTGGCCTCATTGCAATTAGATACTTATAGATCTAATAGATATACAGTGATACCTCGTCTTACAAACCCCTCATCATACAAATTTTTCGAGATACAAACCCAGGGTTTAAGATTTTTTTGCCTCTTCTTCCAAACTATTTTCACCTTATAAACCCAAGCCGGCGCCACTGGGATGCCCCACCTTCGGACTTCTGTTGCCAGCAAAGCGCCCGTTTTTGCATTGCTGGGATTCCCCTGAGGCTCCCCTCCATGGGAAACACTACCTCTGAACTTCCGTGTTTTTGTGATGCTGCAGGGGAATCCCAGCAGGGGAATCCCAGCAGCGCAAAAACAGGCGCTTCGCTGGCAACAGAAGTCCGGAGGTGGGGTTTCCCAGTGAGGGGAGCCTCAGCGAAATTGCAGCATCATAAAAACACGGAAGTCCGGATGTGGGGTTTCCCATGGAGGGGAGCCTCAGGGGAATCCCAGCAGTGCAAAAACGGGCACTTTGGCTGGCAAAAGGGGTGAGTTTTGGGCTTGCACGCATTAATCGCTTTTCCATTGATTCCTATGGGAAACATTGTTTCGTCTTACAAACATTTCACCTTACAAACCTCATCCCAGAACCAATTAAGTTCGTAAGATGAGGTATCACTGTATTAGATAAAGGTGTCTATGTATATGAATGCTACACCGATTGATTTCTTATTTCCTATACAATGGTACCTTGATATTCATTGGTTCCGAAAGACATAATGAGTATCAAAAATGATGAGTACTGAATAATGTTTCCCAGAAGAAATAGTGTGAGTTAAAGACAGCCAATGCCGACAAGTTCTAGCTTGTGCACTAAGTACCAAACAAACAATGAGTACAGTGGTACCTCTACTTAAGAACTTAATTTGTTCCATGACCAGGTTCTTAAGTAGGAGCAATTTTTCCCATAGGAATCAATGTAAAAGCAAATAATGCATGCAAACCCATTAGGAAAGAAATAAAAGCTCAGAATTTAGGTGAGAGGAGGAGGAGGAAGAAGAGGAGGAGGACAGTCGCTGCTGAAGGAAGAAGGTGAGGTAAGGGGAATTTTAAAAATTCAAAATTTTTAAGGCTTAAACAAAAGAGGGACTCTGAGGCAGCGAGGAGGAGCATGTGCTTCCCATACACCTGGCGCAAGGCTGCCTTCCATACACTGCACCAGAGAGAGAAACCCAGGTGGGCAAGAGGGGAGCGTCACTGAAAGGCTCCTCTGGCAGCCGAGAAAAGCTTGAGATGGCCGGGATTAAAGGGGGAATGGTAAGAAACTGGCTGGTTCTTTGTGCTGCTTTCAAATTTCCTAAGAAATTTTTCCAGGCTCGGGTTTTTTAGTAGAAAATGGTTCTTAAGAAGAGGCAAAAAAATCTTGAATGCCTGGTTCTTGTCTAGAAAAGTTCTTAAGTAGAGGCACTCTTAAGTAGAGGTACCACTGTACTAGATAAAACTTTCTTCCAATGCACTGGGTACCAAATTCAATGAGTTTCAAAGCAGTTGGTACCAAGGTTCTGTACATTATTCTGGGCAGATAACAATGAAAGCAAAGTAAAAACAATAAAAGCAACCAGAATGAGGGGGGGGGGAAATCAAAACTTGAGGCTGCAAGCTGAAGAGGTGACTGTTGACCTTCGCCATGATTCTGGTTGAGTTCCATCATCTATGCCAGTGATCCTCAACCTTGGCAACTTGAAGATAGAAGAGAAGGATTTAGGGGTAGTGATTTCTGACAGTCTCAAAATGGGTGAACAGTGCAGTCAGGCGGTAGGGAAAGCAAGTAGGATGCTTGGCTGCATAGCTAGAGGTATAACAAGCAGGAAGAGGGAGATTATGATCCCGGTATATAGAATGCTGGTGAGACCACATTTGGAATCCTATGTTCAGTTCTGGAGACCTCACCCACAAAAAGATATTGACAAAATTGAACGGGTCCAAAGACGGGCTACAAGAATGGTGGAAGGTCTTAAGCATAAAACGTATCAGGAAAGACTTAATGAACTCAATCTGTATAGTCTGGAGGACAGAAGGAAAAGGGGGGACATGATCGAAACATTTAAATATGTTAAAGGGTTAAATAAGGTCCAGGAGGGAAGTGTTTTTAATAGGAAAGTGAACACAAGAACAAGGGGACACAATCTGAAGTTAGTTGGGGGAAAGATCAAAAGCAACATGAGAAAATATTATTTTACTGAAAGAGTCGTAGATCCTTGGAACAAACTTCCAGCAGACGTGGTAGATAAATCCACAGTAACTGAATTTAAACATGCCTGGGATAAACATAGATCCATCCTAAGATAAAATACAGAAAATAGTATAAGGGCAGACTAGATGGACCATGAGGTCTTTTTCTGCCGTCAGACTTCTATGTTTCTATGTTTCTATGTTTCTATGTTTCTATGTTTCTATGTTTCTATGTTTCTATGTTTCTATGTTTCTATGTTTCTATGTTTCTATGTTTCTATGTTTCTATGTTTCTATGTTTCTATGTTTCTATGTTTCTATGTTTCTATGTTTCTATGTTTCTATGTTTCTATGTTTCTATGTTTCTATGTTTCTATGTTTCTATGTTTCTATGTTTCTATGTTTCTATGTTTCTATGTTTCTATGTTTCTATGTTTCTATGTTTCTATGTTTCTATGTTTCTATGTTTCTATGTTTCTATGTTTCTATGTTTCTATGTTTCTATGTTTCTATGTTTCTATGTTTCTATGTTTCTATGTTTCTATGTTTCTATGTTTCTATGTTTCTATGTTTCTATGTTTCTATGTTTCTATGTTTCTATGTTTCTATGTTTCTATGTTTCTATGTTTCTATGTTTCTATGAAGATGGGTGGGGGATTCTGGGGAAAGATGCCATGTTCAAGTTGCCAAGCTTGAGAACCACTGATCACCCTGTGGGTGGGGTAGAAAAAGGTGGAGACAAAGGACAAGACAAGCAAATAAGCTGGCCCTCACCCCAACAGCGAAGCGTGTGATTCCAGCTCTGTCAGCCTCCTGGACAACCTCTGGGTAGTTCAAGGGATCCCCAACTTTCTCTCCATCGGTCACAACCACCAGGAACTTCTGGGCATTGCTGCGAGCCCCTTTCTGTGGGGTGAACAGTTCCCTAATAAATAGGAAGGGAAGGGGGGAGAGAGAGAGACCAAAGTGCCATTGCCCATTTCCTTTACCAGACCCGTATTCTGGTCCAGCAGAAGATATTCCAAGGGTTGAGGATTCTTCCATGGCAATGGCTCCATGATAGGGGATGTGTGAACCCCCAGGGTCCCTGGCCAGGGCTGGGGAAGAGGAAAGGCTGCCCAGAGACCTACACAGCTTTCTTGATGGCAGTGGCTGTGTAGGAAGACCCTTGCAGCTGATTGATATTTTGTAGAGCGTTGTTTAGGTTTCGGTTATTTCGGAAAGTTCTGAAGTCAAAATGCTCCTGAATTTTGTTGGAGAACTGCAGAAGGGAGAACTGAGGAAGGGAGGAAAAGGAGGATGAAAGTGGAAGCAGCCAACTGGAATTTCTAAAAAAAAAATCCATATACATTTATTAATTAGCTGTGCTCCTACAACAGGCAGGGTCAGACTTTCCCAAGCTGATGCTCTTTGGATGGTCTGTTAGATCAGTGTTTTTCAACCAGTGTGCCGCGGCACACTAGTGTGCCGCGAGACATGGTCAGGTGTGCCGCAAAGCTCGCAGAGAAAGAAAGCAAGAGAGAGAGAAAGAAAGCAAGAGAGAGAGAGAAAGAAAGCAAGAGAGAGAAAGAGCGAGAGAGAGGAAGAAAGAGAACAAGAGAGAGAGAAAGAAAGAAAGAGAGAAAGAGAACAAGAGAAAGAAAGCAAGAGAGAGAGAGAAAGAGAGGGAGGGAAGGAGAGAGAAAGATATAGAGGGAGGTAGGGAGGGAGAGAGAAAGAGAGCAAAAAAGAGAGGAAGGAAGGAAGAGAAAGAAAGAGGGATGGAGAGAGAAAGAAAGAAAGAGGAAGGAAGGGAGAGAAAGAGGGAGAGAAAAATAGAGCAAAAGGGAGGAAGAGAGAGAAAGAGAATTTTTTTGTCCAAATTTTTTTTAGCCCTCCTCCCCGCCCCGCTCAATGTGCCCCAGGGTTTCGTAAATGTAAAAAATGTGCCACGGCTCAAAAAAGGTTGAAAATCACTGTGTTAGATCATCCTTCAACTCTTACAAATCCAATTCAAACTATATTCGGACCAGTTTACTTCTGGCGATATATTTTAAGGCCTGTTTTGGCATCCAGGCATTCTCAGGATGGGCCCTGTTTGTGAGTTTAGAACTCACAAGAACTTGCTGTTTCTAGATGATAAAATAATTTTTAATTTAAAATAAACAAAGAATAAAGAGTCATAAAATAATTACTCGCTCACCAGCCAGCTCTTGAAGGTGTGGACCCACTGTTCAGGTATATGGTTGAACCAGTGTTTCTCAACCTGACCAGCTTTAATATATGTGAACTTCAAGTACCAGAATTCCCCAGCCAGCATGCTAATTAGCCAATTAAACATGATATAGCATATTATATGAACATAGAAAAGGACAAGGAAATCTGCTTTATAATTTTGTTTTTCACAATTCATAATTTTGTTTTGTACAATTCAATTTAATCGCTGGTTAGCATCCCTCCTTTCCCCCCTCCCTCCCTCCTTCCTCCTCTTTCTTTCTTTCTTTCTTTCTTTCCTTCCTTCCTTCTGTCTTTCTTTCCTTCCATCTGTTTTTCTGTCTATCAGTCCCTTCCTTCCTTCCTTCTTTTTTTTTCTCTCTCTCTCTCTGTCTCTCTCTTTCTCCTTCTTTCTTTCTTTCTTTCTTTCTTTCCTTCCTTCCTTCTGTCTTTCTTTCCTTCCATCTGTTTTTCTGTCTATCAGTCCCTTCCTTCCTTCCTTCTTTTTTTTCTCTCTCTCTCTCTCTGTCTCTCTCTTTCTCCTTCTTTCTTTCTTTCTTTCTTTCTCTTGTTTCCTCCTGTCTGCCTGTCTGTATATATGTCCCTTTCTTCTTTCCTCCCTCCCTCCATTTCTTCCTTCCTTTCTGTCCATCTGCCCTTCCTTCCTTCCTTCCTTCCTTTCGTCCTTCCTTTTTCTTTTTCTAATTTTTTTTCCTCTACAAATTAAATTGTAAAGCTTTTAGGCAGTTCTTTTCTTTGCACCATTTTTTACCCATAGCTCACAAAGGTATTCCCTTTCTCCCCAAGTCTATGACGAGGTGTCTCAACTGTCTTATGAAAGAACAGAACATTTCCCCATCACTTCATTCCCTCCCATTCCCTTGGCTTCAAAGAGCAATCCAGATTGAAAATATTATCCTCCACATGGGGTTCTCCATTCCTCCAACTGACCAGAGTATTTTCAGGAAACGTTTTACTGAAGGCTGAAACAAATAACTTCTGTGCAATAAATTCTCCAGTTCGAACGCTGCTAGACCCATCAATCAATAACACAATGTCTCGGGCAACATTTGGACACTCTGGAAAGAAAAGAATAAAGGAAAGACTTCAATTTCAAAGTTATCCTCTACCCTTCTCAACTTATCATAAATGTCCAGCTGAGAGCCTCTTGAATATTTTAATAGCTTCCTAACAAACAAAAATTCAGGTTGTTTTTTTCCCCATCTTGGTATTATAGACTATTGTGGGGGGAAAGTTATAGGCTAAAGGTATTGTCATTTTGCTAGGGAAAAAAAATGCTAGAAACGTTCTTTCTCATTAAAAAACCCCTCTTTCCAAGATACTGCTGATAAACATGAGTGTTGTGGTTCCATCTGAGGCCCCTCAGGGAACGGCTGATCTTCTGTCGGTTTCCAGCTCAGAGGGAGAGGATGAGGAACAGGAGGTGCAGGCAGACGAGGAGGAGGAATCCCAGGCTGAAGAAGAGGGAGGACAGCCAGAGTCCCCCCAGAGGGAGCTCTCCCCAGCAAGCAGCCTGGATTCCTTAGAGGAAAATGCACAAGCCATAATTGATCTGCGACAGAGAAGAGCTACACAGCGAAGGGACCAATTGGCTAGGTACTTTCAGCATTAAAGAGGCAACAGCTGGGTTTGGGTGTGGTGCTCTTTGGAAAGGCTAAAAGGCAGACCCACCCTTCCTGGCTTGTGGAGTTTTATCTTTGAGAGTCTTGGGACCTAGCTGTGAACTTTGGCGTCTTGGAATCCTGGTTTGTGCCTTTGACTACTGAAACCTTGGGGTGGGTGTGCCAGCGAGAAGCTTGCTGTATTGTCTGGACATCAGGACTCTGCTGTAAAGTATTATAGCCTGTCTGTTGGGAAGAACAGGTTTTCCTCTGTGTTTATTTTTTCCAGCTATAAAGTACTTTTGCTTTTACCAGAGTGTCTGGCTGTTTTTTCCAGTTGGTGTTGAGGTCTGGGGGAACCCGGACAGAACAATGAGCAGCAAAGAATTGTATTTGAATACATAGAGAAGGCCCTTTTCATGACTTTATTTGGCTTTCAAAGGATGGTCGATAGAACCTGATGTTACCCATATGCAATAACATTGAACCCCCTTAATTTCTAATCAATATACAGCTAAAAATTACGGTTGACAATTCACCATATAAGGCTTATATCCAAACCTGTCTTCAGAAAAGTCTAGTTTCTTAACAAAAATGAAAACTGAAATTTCTGAAATACTGGAGTGAAAAAAAATCTCCAAACATTAATAAGAAAAAAATGCCCTGACTTATTTTCAGTGAATCTAAGATCTTTCTCATTTAAAGATAAATTATAACATTAATAAAATCAATTTTAAAAAACTTTTTGCTTACGCTGTTTTACTGGTCTTCTTGGGGAAGCTGTTGTGGTATCTTGAGAAAAATCAAAAACGTCAGAAAGATCAAAGTCTCTTGACCCTGTTACAAAAGGAAAATAGTTGAACATTATCAAAAATATCAATTCAATTTGAACAGAATTTTCTAAGGCCAGGACAGTGCTAATGTGTGTGTGTTTATGTATGTATGTATGTATGTATTGCGCCGTTGCAACCTCTCCGTGGCACTAGACCCTGGAGAGCTCCTTGGTTTACTGAAGAGCTCCGGGAGTTGAAATGCCAGAAGAGTCGTCTAGAGAAGCGATGGAGGAAGAGTAAGTCTGAATCCGACCGAACACTTGTAAGAGCTCATATTAAGACTTACAAAGTGGCGCTCAAGGCGACAAGATGCACGTATCATGCTGCCTTGATTGCATCAGCGGAATCTTGCCTGGCCGCTCTGTTTAGGGTGACCCGCTCCCTTCTTAACCAGGGGGGAGTTGGGGAGCCCTTGCAGAGCAGTGCCAAGGATTTTAACACATTTTTTGCTGATAAAATCGCTCGGATCCGGGAGGACCTCGACTCCGATTGGATAACAAAGTTGAATGACAACGAGTCGATCGAGGTGACTGGGGCCCGTACTTGTCCATCTGTCTGGGAAGAGTTTGATCTGGTGACACATGATGAAGTGGATAAGGCCATTGGAGCTGTGAGTTCCGCTACCTGTTTACAGGATCCGTGTCCCTCCTGGCTGGTTTCGGCCAGCAGGGAGGTGACACGGAGCTGGGTCCAGGAGATTGTCAACGCTTCTTTGGGGAGGGGGTCCTTCCTGGCTCCCTACAAGGAGGCACTTGTGTGCCCCCTCCTCAAGAAGCCTTCCCTGGACCGAGCCATTCTCAACAACTATCATCCAGTCTCCAACCTTCCCTTTATGGGGAAGGTTGTTGAGAAGGTGGTGGCACTCCAGCTCCAGCGGTCCTTGGAAGAAACCGATTATCTAGGCCCTCAACAGTCGGGTTTCAGGCCCGGCTACAGCATGGAAACTGCTTTGGTCGTGTTGATGGATGATCTCTGGTGGGCCTGGGACAGGGATTTATCCTCTGTCCTGGTGCTTCTTGACCTCTCAGCAGCTTTTGATATCATCAACCATGGTATCCTTCTGTGCCAGCTGGAGGGGTTGGGAGTGGGAGGCACTGTTCTCCAGTGGTTCTCCTTTACCTCTCCTGTCGGTCACAGTTGATGTTAGTGGGGGATCAGAGGTCGACCTCTAGGTCTCTCCCTTGTGGGGTGCCTCAGTCCTTTCCCCCCTGCTATTTAATATCTACATGAGATCTGGTTGAGATCTACATGAGCTGGTTGAGATCATCCAAGGGCATGGGGTGAGGTATCATCAGTACACTGATGATACCCAGCTGTACATCTCCACCCTATGTCCAGTCAACGAAGCAGTGGAAGTGTCTATTTATTTTTGCCTCTATCACCGTACCTATAAATGACATAAATATTTGAAGATACTTAGTCAGGATTGGCTGATAACTACGGTAGCTAATAAAATGGTCTGCTGATTTTTTTAAAAAAAATATAACTCTGATTATTTTTAGCATAAGATAAAATCATGAATTTTAGAAGCTATTAGACTGTCAATTCAGTAACTACATTTATCTTCATTCAAATGCATAAAACCATTAAATCCAGACCAAAGCTTTAAATCATTGCAGCACTGTTTATATGCCAAAAATGTATTTGTTACATATTCTTAAATATACAGTGATACGAACTTAATTGGTTCTGGGATGAGGTTTGTAAGGTGAAACGTTTGTAAGACAAAACAATGTTTCCCATAGGAATCAATGGAAAAGCGATTATTGCGTGCAAGCCCAAAACTCAACCCTTTTGCCAGCTGAAGCACCTGTTTTTGCACTGCTGGGATTTTCCTGAGGCTCCCCTCCATGGGAAACCCCACATCTGGACTTCCGTGGTTTTATGATGCTGCAGGGGAATCCCAGCAGCACAAACACAGGTGCTTCGCTGGTAACGGAAGTCCAGAGATGGGGTTTCTCTGCGATTTCTCTGAGGCTCCCCTCACTGGGAAACCCTACCTCCAGACTTCCGTTGCCAGCGAAGCACCCATTTTTGCACTGCTGGGATTCCCCTGCAGCATTGCAAAAACACGGAAGTCCAGAGGTGGTGTTTCCCATGGAGGGGAGCCTCAGGGGAAACCCAGCAACGCAAAAACAGGTGCTTCGCTGGCAACAGAAGTCTGGAGGCGGGCATCCCAGTGGCGGCGGCTTGGGTTTGTAAGGTGAAAATAGTTTGGAAGAAGAGGCAAAAAAATCTTACACCCCCGGTTTGTATCTCAAAAAGTTTTTATGACGAGGGGTTTGTAAGACAAGGAATCACTGTACATGTTGTTTTAGCCCAATAAAGATGGGGTAAAGATGGTTTTCCAGCTGTTGTACTCCAACTTCCATCAGACATAAACCAGCAGTGGCAATTGTCATAGAGAAGGGACCTCTGCACATTCAATCGCATCCTCATGCAGTTAATTAAAACTGATTTTTAATATAGCTGGGGATTTTAGACTAGTTTACTTAGCTTTAATTAATTGGATTTACCCTATTGTCTTCTATTGTTTCTTTTTATACGTTGTCAGCTGCGCCTTGTCCTCGGAGAGGGGCGGCATATAAATCCAATAAATAAACAAACAAACAAATAAATCTGGATCAATCTGATTTCCAAAGCACCAGAAGGAAAAGCAAGGAACAATGCATGGAACTTAATCAAGGAGAGAAAAGAAATGGTTGTTGTCTGAATGGGCACGATTGATTTTTAATATAGTTGGGGATTTTAGACTAGTTTACTTAATCGTACCCATTCAGACAACAACCATACATAACATTCACTGGCCGGGGGTCTAAGATCTAATCGCCCCAAGTCTGGTGGCATAAATTGAGTCTTAAGACTCTTGCGGAAGGCGAGGAGGGTGGGGGCAATGCAAATCTCTGGAGGGAACTGATTCCAGAGGGCCGGGGCCCCCACAGAGAAGGCTCTTCCCCTAGGCCCTGCCAAGTGACATTGTCTGGTTGACAGGACCTGGAGAAGGCCGACTATGTGGGACCTAAGCAGTCGCTGGGATTCTTTGTGGCAGTCCTCAAATTCTGGAATACAGCTATCATATCATCCTTAGTCCTTCTTTTTTCTAGACTGTCCAGTCCCAATTCCTGCAATCGTTCTGCACATGTTTTTGTCTCATTTTGATAATATAAAGGACATTCCTGGTTTAATGGAGATTTAAATCTCTACCTTATTTATTATTATTATTATTATTATTATTATTATTATTATTAATTAGATTTGCATGCCGCCCCTCTCCAAAGACTTGGAGTGGCTCACAACAAGAAAACAGTACAAATCCAATAGTTAAAAACAATTTAAAACCTCTTAATATAAAAACAGTCATACATCTCAGACAAACCATATATAAAACGGAAATGACCCAGGGGAATCAATTTCCCCATGCCTGATGGCAGAGGTGGGTTTTAAGGAGTTTGCGAAAGGCAAGGAGGGTGGGGGCAATCCTAATCTGTGGGGGGAGTTGATTCCAGAGGGTCGGGGCCGCCACAGAGAAGGCTCTTTCTCTGGGCCCCGACATTCTGGGCATTCTTATTTAGTAGAGTAGAATAATTTTCATATTGGTTTGATTAAGGGTTTTTTTTAAGGGGTGGGTGGACTGTTGCCCCAAGCTGTTCTTATGTTCCACATATGTGGTCTCCAGAACTCCGATCACGACTTTTGATCCTGACTGCTGAAGGATGAACACAGACCGCATAATTTACTGGCATTTAATTTTCATGAAAAGTATAACATTAACTCTAAAAGAACCACGTTGTCCAAAGTCACGTCAACCTCAAAACCTCCCCCTAACCTTATATATGATATGGTGACTATCACTCGGGGACTTTAGTCTGGCCTTAAAAAAAAAAACGACGCCAATTGATCACTGAAAGTTTGTCCATCTATGGCTTCAAGGGAATATTTAGAGAGCTGTCAGTTATGTCCATCAACAACTCCTACCTGACACAACCATTTCTCTTTACCTGAGCACACAGCAACAGCTGCAGTTGAAGTATTTGTACCCACCTGCTACTCCAAGGAAAAGGACAGTGACAATAAAAACTCCAAGAAATCCCATGGCTGGCCTCTAAATTGTTGTCAGTCAGTTTTTAGTTCTGAGGGAAAAGGCTGTTTGGAGAGTAAGCTAGAGGCCTGATCAGGACAGGTCCTCTAAATAAAAAACAGCTTCACTTTCCTGGTACTGGTAGCCACTCTCTGATATACAAACATTTGCTCCACTAGGTCATTGAACTCTTGGGCAGTAGCCATGTTGAGAGTTACTATACAAACAGTCCTTGACTTATGATCGTTCATTCCATGACCATTCGAAGCTACGATGGCACTGACCAATTTTCACAACTGTTGCAGCATCTCTATGGTCACGTGATCAAAACCAGCTTATATTTATGACTCTTGCAGTGTCCCACCGTCAAGTGATCTCCTTTTGCGACCTTCTGGCAAGCAAAGTCAATGGGGAAGGCAGATTCTCTTAATAACCCTGTTACTAACTTTAAACCGCACTGATTCAGTTAATAACTATGGCCTGAAAGGTTGTAAAACAGAGCAAAGTTTGCTTAACGTATCATACACAGTAACATAAATTTTGAGCTGAATTGTGATCGTAGGTCAAGAAGTTATCTGTACAGAAATGCAGAAATATGAGATGCCTTATGTAGACATCAGTGGCACTTTTAATAATGAATGGGTATCATTGTATATATCTGGATAGGTCCCTATTGGATATCCCCATCATTATTTTGCCAGACTTAATTCCAAGATTTGCTTTGACCCTTAGCACCTTTGATCTCACAGTAGATTGTGGTTCAATTTCTCCCAGAAGTTTTGCTACCCGTCAATTATAATACCAACCACTGCTCTGTCTAATACTTATCCTCTTATCTTCTAAGTGCCCAACTGGCCACGCTGCACAAAGATATGTTGTCACTTGTACAGTAAAGTTTGCAGGGCTTGGCCACTCAGATTAGTGTTTCAGAAATAGCACAAAGGCAATTATTTTAAATCCAGCGCTCTTGCCTTGCTATTATTTTAATGTGAATCAAAAGAACAAATTAACCCAGCATTTTTAAATCTCTCAACCAAACCAATGTGAAAAAGTATGGTTAATGTATATTTTAAAGTTCTGCTTTTAAAGTGGAATTTTGTGTCTGGTGGACCATTTCCAACTGGTCAGCTCAGTTGTATAAGGTTTAAGTAAACATGAATTCATTTGGGAATATATGCACTTTTATCATTCTGTGCAGAAAACTCATGCCCTGCCCACTCATATGGGGAACAGGACAGATAGAATAACTGTTGGCCTTTTGCCCTGAAACCAATCAATAGTTATTTCAGAATCTGATTTCAAGAATAGGGAGAAAAAAGTAAGGTTTATCATGACCATAACAGGTTTGAATTTAAAATGAATTTAGAAAATGTATTCAGGCAGATTTAAAATGTATTTTTCCACTACCATCTTTCTTTAAACATTTGATCTTACCTAATGAAAATCAAGATGACCCTGGAATCAAATGTTAAGGGAATATTTAGCTATGATAATTTATCCGCTTGCAAGTATTCCTTCTACTGAGCTATTAAGTTAGGGAAAACCAATTTATCTGTGGCTCCCTTGCATTTAGTGTTCTCTGGTGTTCGTATATATCCCCCCATGATCCAGCAATAATACATTATATCTGGATGAGATCTAATTCAAAAAGTAGTTTTAAAAACAATTGGACTTATTTGTCAAAGTAGTGAGACGTTTTCAAACAGAGACTGGATAGTCATTGGTTAGAAATACTCCAGTAAGTGTTTCTCAGCCTTGACAAACTTGGCATCTAGGAAAGAATTATGGGAATTCAAATCTACACATTTTAAACTTGCCTTATTTGGAGAGAGTAACAGTGAAAGAGCTTGCAAGCCAGTAAGAGCTGGGAACATCATTAGCACCTAGTTAGGGCTGGAAAGAAACATTTAGAGCAATGGAAATAAAACCTGTATAGACTTAGGGCTTGGAAAACATTCTTCACACAGAATAACAATGAAAGACCTTGCAAGTGGTAAGAGCTGGGAACATTGTTAGCACCTGGTGAGGGCTGGAAACAAACATTCGGAGCAGGTAGAACAATTAAAAAACCTATTATTATTATTATTATTATTATTATTATTATTATTATTATTATTATTATTATTACAAAGACAGGGTTTGGAAAACATTATTCACAGAGAATAACAGTGAAAGAGTTTGCAAGCTGGTAAGAGCTGGGAACATCATTAGCACCTGGTTAGGGCTGGAAAGAAACTTATTCGGAGCAAGTTAGAGCAATGAAAAAAAGCCTGCAAAGTCTTAGGGCTTGGAAAACATTCTTAGCAGAGAGTAACAATGAAAGAGCTTGCAAGCAGTAAGAGCTGGGAACATCATTAGCACCTGATTAGGTCTGGAAAGAAACTTACTTGGAGCAAGTTAGAGCAATGAAAAAAAGCCTGCAAAGTCTTAGGGCTTGGAAAACATTCTTAGCAGAGAGTAACAATGAAAGAGCTTGCAAGCAGTAAGAGCTGGGAACATCATTAGCACCTGATTAGGGCTGGAAAGAAACTTACTTGGAGCAAGTTAGAGCAATGAAAAAAAGCCTGCAAAGTCTTAGGGCTTGGAAAACATTCTTAGCAAGAGTAACAATGAAAGAGCTTGCAAGCAGTAAGAGCTGGGAACATCATTAGCACCTGATTAGGGCTGGAAAGAAACTTACTTGGAGCAAGTTAGAGTAATGAAAAAAAGCCTGCAAAGTCTTAGGGCTTGGAAAACATTCTTTGCAGACAATAACAATGAACAAACTGGGAAGATTGTTAGCACCTAGTTAGGGCTGGGGGAAAAGGTTTCTAAAAAAGGTGCATTCCAAGTATAAGACGGACCTGAATTTTCAGCCGCTTTTAGGGAGGAAAAGGATGCGTCTTATACTCCAAAAATATGGTACTAATGGCAGCCAGAATTACAATAGCACAATATTGGAAACAAAGAGAATTAGCAGATGATTACACATTAATAAAGAAAATTATGGACTGTGCAGAAGCAGATATGTTGACATTCAAACTAAATAATAAAGAAGACTCAGAATATTACAAAATTTGGAACTTGAAGCCATTTTACGAATGGTTAGAAACAAGGAAAGAACAAAATTAATGTATAATTATGAATTAGATATAAAAGTAAGAAGGATAATGTTATTCATATAATAACTTGTTGAAGATTGATAATAAACTATTTGATTTGTATTAATTGAGATACGGGAGGACTAAATTGGATGCCAATTGATTTCCGGGCACAATTCAAAGTGTTGGTCATGACCTATAAAGCCCTACGTGGCACTGGACCAGATTACTTACGGGACCACCTTCTGCCACATGAGCCGCCGGCAACCAGTTAGGTCCCTCAGAGTCAGCCTTCTCCAGGTCCTGTCAACCAGACAATGTCGTTTGGCGGGACCCAGGGGAAGAGCCTTCTCTGTGGGGGCCCCAGCCTTCTGGAACAGCTGCCCCCAGAGATTCGCACTGCCCCCACCCTCCTCGCCTTTCGTAAGAACCTGAAAACCTGTTTATGCCATCAGGCATGGGGACATCAGATCCCAGTCTCTGGCCACTGAATGTTTAGTATGTGTACGGTTGTAATTATATGAATGATTTTAATGTTTAGCTTTTTTATAATGTTTTATATTAATTGGATCTAGCTGCATTATTGTATACTATTTGGATATTGATATGCTGTGAGCCATCTCGAGTCCACAGAGAGGGACGGCATACAAGTGCGATAGATAGATAGATAGATAGATAGATAGATAGATAGATAGATAGATAGATAGATAGATAGATAGATGGGTGGATGGATGGGTGGATGGGTGGATGGGTGGATGGGTGGATGAGTGGATGGGTGGATGGGTGGATGGGTGGATGGGTGGATGGGTGGATGGGTGGATGGGTGGATGGGTGGACGGGGGGACGGGGGGACGGGGGGACGGGGGGACGGATGGACGGATGGACGGATGGATGGATGGATGGATAGACAGATATAGACAGATAGATAGATAGATAGATAGATAGATAGATAGATAGATAGATAGATAGATAGATATTGATTGAAATAAGGCAATAAAAAGCAGAACAAACATGTATATAAATTAAATAACCAGAACTAATTTTTCTTTTTCTGTATCGCCATCTGTAATAGCCGTCAAAAGTTACTATGGAGATAATGTGTTTAATGGACGAGAATATTTTAACTTGAATATCTTTTCTCTGTGTGTGTGTCTTTATGGGTTTGTATGTTGTGTTTATGTTTTTTTTCTCTACATTGTTTTTTTAATGTATATATTTAAATAAAAAATTATTTTTAAAAAAAGGAAGAAAGAAAGAGCTCGGGCTAAACAAACTGAGTTACCTGTTGCCACACGCCTTGACCTTTATATCTGCAGCTGGAACACGCAAGACGTAATGTCTTGGCTGAGATTTGTAATTGTGGAGAACAATCCTCTCTCCCCCCCCCTCCCCATGCCTCGCCTGTCCACAGAGAAATAATTCAAAGATGATGAGCAAGTGTGAGATGGATGGGGAGAGCGACATAACAGAGTTAGAACAATCCCCTCACCTTCACATGGTTTGTGGTGGGGCACCTATTAAATCTGTCAGCAGGGGTAAAAAAACACACCAACAAGATAATTACACGTTTTCTTTGAAGCTAGAGCTATATAATTGGAGCCCTCACTCTTCTCCTGTGTTTTTACGAGGGGCTCAAGACCATGAAGTTCCCAGCGTGGATTCTTCTCCTCCTGGAGATGCTGTTTCTCCCAGCTGCCCAAGGAAGAATTCTTCGCTTCGTTACGCTGGTACACAGATTGGGACAATGGCACAGCTGGGAATCCCAGGGTCTCGGGCCAGACAAGATGATTTCAACCAGCTTTCTCCCATTAAGTGCTCAAACCCGTTATTTTCTCACAGTCAGGATAGGCAAAGAGAAAGCTGCATGGAATCAAAGGAGCAGAATGCAGGAGCTATAGAGAAGGGATCTCCAACCTTGGCAATTTTAAGACTTGCGGACTTCAACTCCCAGAGTTCCTCAGCCAGCTTTGCTGGGAGTTGAAGTCCGCAAGTCTTAAAGTTGTCAAAGTTAGAGACCCCTGCTCTAGAGAACATCCTCTTAGATGGCTGGTCTTATCATTGTTTTGTTTTTTTTTAAATAGATTGGACAAACATTTGACTGGGGTGGTGTAATGCTCCTGCCTTGAGCAGGGAGGTCCCTGAAGTTCTTTCCAGCCCTATGATTCTATATTCTATGTTTTCTTTAGCCCGGCTTGCAGCCAGGGATTGGAAATAATTGCCTGCTTGGTTCTTGGGATGGGTTAATGGGATCTCCGTTGAAAAAGGTGGAGATTTAAGTTGTGGATTGTTTAGAGTTTGATAGAGTTTGGTAAAAGGAGGCCATGTTGATTGGGTTTAGTGCCTGCCCAACATGAATAGTTCAACAAAAATTGAACTATTAACAAAAATTGAATGGCATATGATTACTTTGTCATGTCTCCAATTGCTTGAAAAAAAAGGAAAGCAAAAATATCAATCTTGTGGGTCACAGAGAGAATTGAAGTATAGTTCAGAAGGATGGGTTTTATAGCAACAGAAGTTCTAATATGCTATCATGTGCATCATCTATAATGAGGTCTAGAAGAATGCTACTGTGTGTGTGTGTAGGTGTTGGCATATTCTTTTCTCGTGTTAGGTTTGTAGAATCCTGGCGATGTTTTGACAAGGTCCCAGTCATCATCTTCAGGCTGGTGCTTTCGGCCTTGCTCGCTCAAGCATAATTTTATTTATAAAATTATGTATATAATTTTATAAGGCTACTGGAAAACCTACTTCTTAAGAGTCCGCTACTATTATCTTTCCATGCTGTTTTAGGATATGGTAGACTCAATCTGGGTTTGGGATTATGATGTACAGGTATCTTGACTCATCAGCAGTATTATATAGTATTATATAGTATTATATATATATATATATATAGTATTATATAGTATATATGGAAAAGAAAGCAGGGGGTGGGGGGAAGATATAATCTATCTGTGTATGTCTGCGTAAATGAGAGAGAGAGAAATGGATTTAATACAAAAAGATAAATAATAGTACTAGGAACTATTTTGTTTTTGTGGGTCAAGAGGGTCCATGCCTTGTGGCACTAAGTACTGTACTTTATTACATAGAAACATAGAAAACATAGAAGATTGACGGCAGAAAAAGACCTCATGGTCCATCTAGTCTGCCCTTCTACTATCTCCTGTATTTTATCTTAGGATGGATATATGTTTATCCCAGGCATGTTTAAATTTACCAACCACGTCTGCTGGAAGTTTGTTACAAGCATCTATTACTATTTCAGTAAATATTTTCTCACGTTATTTCTAATCTTTCCCCCAACTAACTTCAGATTGTGTCCCCTTGTTCTTGTGTTCACTTTCCTATTAAAAACACTTCCCTCCTGAACCTTATTTAACCCTTTAACATATTTAAATGTTTCTACCATGCCCCTCTTTCCCTTTGTCCTTCAGACTATACAGATTGAGTTCATTAAGTCTTTCTTGATACGTTTTATGCTTAAGACCTTCCACCATTCTTGTAGCCCGTCTTTGGACCCGTCTTATTATCTTATAATAAGACCATTTTTGTAGCCCATCTTATTATCTTATTTATGAACATTGTGGATGAGCCCAGACAGCCAATTTCTAATTTATGCTGATTGATTGATTGATTGATTGATTGATTGATTGATTGTATGCCGCCCCTCTCCAAAGACTCATCTGGCTGTTGTAGGGAGATGTTTTGGCCTTGTGTTTACTTTTTGATTTATCACCATGTCTTGTCCTCTCAATATTGATGGGAGTGTCTTGATGGTAATTTGGTTGGGTTTTCTATTGTTAGCTTGCTTGCCCGGGGGTTATTGTTTACTTCTTGGTTGTTGGTCTGATGTTAATCTTGTGGTTAATCTATGCTCATCTGGATGCTGATTGCTTATGGGGAGGTGTTTCAGTCTTTACTCTTCCCTTTTTGGATTGTTCATTGTCCCTTATGCATAGTATGCAGATGTTATTTATGTCTATGTCAGAGAAGGCATTCAGCTGGTTCTATCCAATTCAGGCGAACTGGTGGTGCTGACTCCAGATGGCCCTGCCCATCCACCCAGATGTAATCATGTCGCATTTATCCACGTTTTCAAGGCTGTGCACCAATAATGGGTTGCACCCGGTATAGCTGGGATTGGGGTTCCGGTGGCGGAAATTGAGATGCACATGCATCTCCATGCCCCCAATGTGTGCACACATGTGTACGCATGATATTTGCCTTCTGTGCATGTGAATCAAGCGGAATCTCACACGAGGATGCTCTCGCGCAT
Source organism: Erythrolamprus reginae (assembly GCF_031021105.1). Classification (NCBI taxonomy): domain Eukaryota; kingdom Metazoa; phylum Chordata; class Lepidosauria; order Squamata; family Dipsadidae; genus Erythrolamprus; species Erythrolamprus reginae. The sequence goes on from NC_091963.1 coordinate 128,520,975, forward strand.
GAGATTTCATCAATTTTTGGCTTTTTTTGCTTCTGCGCATGCGCGTCCAAGACAATCTCGGAAGACATACCAGTAGCAGCTGGTAAGTGGAAGCCCCACATGCACTGATAGGGTGCATGGGAGCATAGCACATATTTGCAAACCAGTATGGAATGTAAGTGAATACCACCCTTGGTCCATGTGTCTTTTGATTGCTGATCAGTCACAATGCCCAGGTTTCCAGAATTTCCAAGATTCTCTAGCATTTTGGACTTCATTTGGTGTAGGACTGTCATGGTTTTTCAATTAAAACGGTATTAAGTCTGTCTATATCAGGGGTGTCAAACTCACATCGTTATGGTGTCGTCATGTGATGTATCATAACTCCCCCCCCTTCACTTAACTGGAGTGAGTGTGGGCAACACATGGCGCATCTAGCCCCGCAGACCATGAGTTGGACAGCCCTGGTCTATATGTTGTTTTTATCTGCTAGCTGATGTTCACGGATTCCCATCTGGACAATCCCATCTGTCTGTTCATTTCCCTGGGGGGGGAATCTTTGACCCCCTCGGAGAGGGTTCGCAACTTGGGCATTCTCCTCGATCCACGGCTAACATTAGAACACCATCTTTCTGCTGTGGCGAGGAGGGCGTTTGCCCAGGTTTGCCTGGTGCACCAGTTGCGTCCCTACTTGGAAAGGGAGTCTCTACTCACAGACACTCATGCCCTCATCATCTCGAGGTTCAACTATTGCAACGCTCTCTACATGGGGCTACCTTTAAAGAGTGTTTGGAAACTCCAGATCGTGCAGAATGTGGCTGCGAGAGCTATCGTGGAGCTCCCTAGATTCGCCCACATCTTGTGAACACTCTGCGGCCTGCATTGGTTGCTGATTAGTTTCCGGTCACAATTTAAAGGGTTGGTAATGACTAGTGATGGACGAACTGAACCCGCACAATTCGGGTTTGTACTGAATTTTGCGGTGTTCGGTATGCCGAACACAAGCACGAAATTTTTTCAAACTTTGGGCAAAGTTCGGGGTCGTGTTCGGTGTCAAAGAAATTGAGCTCCTGGGTTTATATTATTTATGTATTGTATGTGTTGTATGGTTTTAATAATGGGTTTTTAGATGGTTTTTTTTAATGTATTAGATTTGTTTACATTGTTGTTATTGTTGTAAGCCACTCCGAGTCTCCGGAGAGGGGCGGCATACAAATCTAATAAATTAAATTAAATTCATTCGGCTAGTCTTCTGCCTGTTAGTCCTACATAGTGACTGTTGCAGTCCTTACATATTATATTGTAGATGACTCCTGGGTTTTTTTCTGGCCTATTGAGTCTTTTGGTTTACTTAGGATGTTTTGGACGGCTTTAGTTGGTTTGTGTACTACACCAATGCCGTGTGGTTGTAATAGTCTGGTGGTGGTTTCTGAGATGTTTTTGATGTATGGCGATGTTATCCTTTTTATGAGTTGTGTTGATTATGCTAGTATGGATTGAGTGGTCAGGCCAATTTTGATGAAGTTGCAAATTATTACTTAGACATAAACATCTACATACTGTTCAGAAATGGAACAAAAACACCAAAACACTTCCTCTGCATCATCCCCTGTTCATCAACACTCAGATGAGCAGAGATTAGCCACAAAATTAACATCAGACCAATAATCAAGATGTTACAATACCCCAATCAAAGAATTACTGAGCAAGCTAACAGTGAACAGCCCAAACAAAGAAACAACAAGACCATTTTCATCAATGTTGTCAGGGCAATCCACTAGAACTCTGGGCAAACCTTTCTCCCTACTACCACTGATGATGTCACTAATATTGGTAATGTAATATCAGCAAGAAAAGAACCAAGCGCAGAGAGTACCAAGGATCCTTTATTTCAAACCTGAGCTACTGATATTCTCCTTAAACTTCTAAGTGGGTTTGCAGAAGTTGCTGTGTTAGGCTAAAAAGCTGGTTAACATAAGGTTCAGCATAATGTGATTTTAGCCTTAGCACGTTATGTAAACAAGCCCATTCATCCTAAACTATAACTGAGTTTACTGATTTGGGCATGCTATTGTTTATTTATTTTATTAATTGAATTTATATGCTGCCCCTCTCCGAGGACTTGGGGACTGCTCACAACATATAAAAGAACAATGAATAGATAGAGTAGAATAGAATTTTATTGGCCAAGTGTGATTGGACACACAAGGAATTTGTCTTGGTGCATATGCTCTCAGCGTACATAGAAGAAAAAGATACATTTGTCAAGAATCATGTGGTACAACACTTAATGATTGCCATAGGGGGGGTCAAATAAGCAATGAAGAAACAATCAATATTAATAAAAATCTTAGGATACAAGCAACAAGTTACATTCATACAGTATAAGTGGGAGGGAAAGGATGATAGGAATGATGAGAAAAACTGGTAGAATAGAAGTGCAGATTTAGTAAAAAGGCTGACAGTGTTGAGGGAATTATTTGTTTAGTAGAGTGATGGCGTCCGGGAAAAACTGTTCTTGTGTCTAGTTGTCTTGGTGTGCAGTGCTCTGTAGCGACGTTTTGAGGGTAGGAGTTGAAACAGTTTGTGTCCAGGATGCGAGGGGTCAGTAAATATTTTCACCGCCCTCTTTTTGACTCATGCAGTACAATGCAATACAAATACAATTAATATAAACCCGCTAATCTAAACTAAAATCCCCATTATTAAAAAAAAACGATCATACAACTCAACACAACATACATGTCATTCGTTGGCCAGGGGGCTAGAATCATAGCCCCAAGCCTGGTGGCATAGATGAGTCTTTAGACTCTTATGGAGGCAGTACGAATCTCTGGGAGGAGCTGATTCCAGAGGCCGGAGCCCTCACAGAGAAGGCTCTTCCCCTAAGCCCCTCCAAACGACACTGTCTAGTTGATGGGACCTGGAGAAGGCTGAATCTTTGGGACCTAGCTGGGATTCATGCAGCAGAAGGCGATCCAGCAAGTAGTCTGGTCTGATGCCTTGTACGGCTTTATAGGTCATCATAACCAATATCATAACCTATATTGGATGAACAGAGTAATGGTGATTTATCAATCCTAGTTTAAGCTAGTTATGTAGTTAACCCTCCTTAGAGTCAACTTACTTGGTTGTCTATAACTGCCAATCTTGCAACTCTTCCTTTCGCAGGTTTATCGCCATGGTGACCGATCTCCTATCAGCACTTACCCTACAGATCCCCACAAAGCAGCAGCTTGGCCACATGGTTTCCAGCAGCTGAGTGAGGTATGTTCAGGGGTAAATTGTAATTATTGTTATGGTAGCCTGTGCTGGCATGCAGAAGAGGGGTCAAATGACAATCCTCGCTTGGTGCCTGTTGCAGCCTGTCTTATGTTCTGTCGGGCTCTCTGGTAGAATCCTCCCAAAAATTCAAAGGTACAAATTTCAGACACACACACGTTTGAAAATTCAAAACAATGTTCTTTATAATGAAAATTCACTTAAACTAAGCCCTCTTTTGGTATAGCAAAGAGCACTCGTCTCCAACCAAACTGGTAATTTGTACAAATCCCTTATCAGTCCTGTGATACTTAGCTTGCAGCTGTGAGGCAATTCACAGTCCTTCTTCTTTCACAAAGTGAAACACACTTTGCTCTGGTTTAGTTTCAAAGCAGGGAAAAATCAGCACACAAAAAGTTAAAGTCAGTAAAGCAGTCACGAAACACAACGATCAGATAATCCTCCACAATGGCCAAACCCACAGGCTGCTATTTATAGCAGCCTCACTAATGACCACAGCCCCACCCAACCACAGGTGGCCTCATTTTCTTTGATAATAATCTCTCAGTTGTTGTTGCCTATGCATCGCTCTCCACATGCGTGGCTGTATCATTAACTCTTGTTCTGAATCCAAGGAGGAGTTAGATAATTGATCTGCTTTTGAGCTGTCTGCCACACTCGCCTCCTCCCTGTCACTCATGTCTTCTTGGTCAGAGGAGCCTTCATCAGCAGATTCCACCGGGAGCAAAACAGGCCTGCAGCATGTGGATGTCTCCCCCACATCCACATTTCTTGGGGCAGGAGCTGGGCCAGAGCTAACCACAACATCCTACATAACATCTGTTTGTCCCAGATCCTTGACCTGATAAGTGGACAAAGATGGCGAATACAGTGTAAACATTTGGCAACATTTTGACAACAACAATATTATGTTATGTCATGGTATGTTATGTTATATTATGGTACAGTGTTCCCTCAATTTTCGCGGGGGATGCGTTCCAAGACCGCTCGTGAAAGTCGAATTTCTGCGAAGTAGAGATGCGGAAGTAAATACATTATTTTTGGCTATGAACAGTATCACAAGCCTTCCCTTAACACTTTAAACACCTAAATTACAATTTCCCATTCCCTGACCAACCATTTAGATTACTTACTATGTTTATTTATTAAAGTTTATTAAAAAATTTTTTTATTAAAGACAGACGAAAGTTTGGCGATGACATATGATGTCATCGGGCAGGAAAAACCATGGTATAGGGGGGGAAACCGTGAAGTATTTTTTAATTAATATTTTTGAAAGACTGTGGTATAGACTTTTTGCAAAGTTCGAACCTGCAAAAATCGAGGGAATACTGTAGACTATACTAATACTATACTATACTATACTATACTATACTATACTAGACTAGACTAGACTAGACTAGACTAGACTAGACTAGACTAGACTAGACTAGACTAGACTAGACTAGACTAGACTAGACTAGACTATATTGAGGCTTGGCATGGTGCCAAAAGATCTCAATGACATTTGAAAACCATCGGAATTGACAAAATCTCCATCTATCAACTGCAAAAGGCCACTTTACTTGGACCGGCACGCATAATTTGCCGCTACATCACTCAGTCCTAGGTGTTTGGGAAGCACCCGACTGATGATGAAATACAAAATCCAGCATAATGATCTTGTTTGCTGTATTGTATTTTATAATAATAATAGTAGTAGCAGCAGCAGCTTCCTGTAAGTAATCTTATAAATTATCCTGTTGCCAGCAGTTGCATGTGCAGGAGCTAGATAAAAGTTCTTGAGGACAGCTATAAATCTTACCACAATACAAGAATGCAAAATCTAAGGAATAACAAACAAATGCTTCAGAAGCTTAAATTCCTTGCAGACAAATCCAAGCAGCAGCCTAATGCCAGGCCTTGTATCAGACTAGAGGTCAGCCATGGAATCATGTTTGCTCGTATCCAGGCTGTTATTCACTTTATATATTACTCTTCAGCCACAAAGCAAGCCTTTTTCGGAGGGTAGTATTTTAATGTTTGCTTTTTCCCTGTTTAGGTGGGCATTTTGCAACAGAAGGCTCTGGGAAAATTCCTCCGGGAGAGATACGCTGGATTTTTGAGCCCTTCCTACAAACCACAAGAAGTAATATTTCTTTAATAATACATTGGTCAACATAATTCAGCTCCTTTGAATTCCCGAGGTAGCAAACAAATTGAATGGTACCATAAACAGGGGAAGACAAATAATAATTAAAATAAACAGCAGCAACCAATGAATCCAAACCCTAACCACAACCTTGCTCAGATTTATTTATTTATTTATTTATTTATTTATTTATTTATTTATTTATATTTATTTATTTATTTAAATAAATAAATAAATAAATAAATAAATAAATTTATTTATTTAAATAAATGAATGAATGAATGAATAACATTCATTCATTCATTCATTCATTCATTCATTCATTCATTCATTCATTCATTCATTCATTCATTCATTTATTTTTATGCCACCCTTCTCCTTAGACTCAGGGTGGCTTACAACATGTTAGCAATAGCACTTTTTTAACAGAGCCAGCCTATTGCCCCCACAATCTGAGTCCTCATTTTACCCACCTCGGAAGGATGGATGGCTGAGTCAACCTTGAGCCGGTAATGAGATTTGAACCGCTGACCTTCAGATCTACAAGTCAGCTTCAGTGGCCTGCAGTACAGCACTCTACCTGCTGCGCCACCCCGGCTCAATAGTTTGTAGGTGGGTGTCTTTGGTTAGATCTGTGATAACCAAAACATCTTAATCTAAAACCAACACTTCTCGAAAACTCATTCTAAAAATAATGACAAAACCTCCCAAAGGTTTCTCCTTTACTCCAGGGGTGGGCTGATCCCCCCACCGGGGGGGGGGGATGCCGTTCCGCTGGCGGAAATGGAGCTACATGCACAGCTCCCGCTGGCTGGCGGTCATATGTGCACGCCTGCTGCAAAATTTGCTTTCTGCCCATGTGCAGGAAACAAAATCTCTCACGAGGACGCGTGTGACCGTGAGATTTCAGCAATTTTTGCCGATATTTTGCTTCCACACATGCGCAATCCCAGGGTCATGCATTCACCATCATGACCTTCCCAGGGGACTTCCAACAAATGAAAACAATGGGGGAAGCCAGATTCATGTGATTTCATGTGAGTCATGTTGTGATTCACTTAACAACCAGAGCAAAAAAAGGTCACAAAAATCTGGCATAACTCACCTAATGACTTCCTCACTTAGCCAGAAAGTTTGGTCCCAATTGTGGTTATAAATTGAAGACAAGAAAGGCTGTACCAGTGATGGCGAACCTATGGCACAGGTGCCACAGGTGGCATGTGAAGCATATCTGCTGGCATGCTAACCATTGCCGTAGCTCAGCTCCAACATGCATGGAGAGGGGCAGCATACAAATCCAATAAATTATTATTATTATTATTATTATTATTATTATTGTTATTATTATATTTATTATTATTATTATTGTTGTTGTTATTATTATTATATTTATTATTACTATTACTATTACTATTGTTAGTTATTGCTATTTATTTATTTATTTATTTATTAGTTGGACTTGTATGCCGCCCCTCTCCGAAGACTCGGGGCGGCTCACAACAAGTAAAAACAGTCACAACAATCCAATTAATTAAAATATTTAACGATTTAAGAAAAACCCCATGTAATAGCAAACACACACACAAGCATACCATGTATAAATTAACATGCCCAGGGGAGATGTTTAGTTTCCCCATGCCTGACGGCAAAGGTGAGTCTTAAGGAGTTTTCGGAAGGCAGGAAGAGTAGGGGCAGTTCTAATCTCCGGGGGGAGTTGGTTCCAGAGAGCCGGCGCCGCCACAGAGAAGGCTCTTCCCCTGGGACCCGCCAGCCGGCATTGTTTAGTTGACGGGACCCGGAGAAGGCCCACTCTGTGGGACCTAATCGGTCGCTGGGATTCGTGTTGTTGTTGTTGTTGTTGTTATTATTATTATTATTATTATTATTATTATTATTATTATTGTGTGTGCCGGCCAGCTGATTTTTGGCTCACACAGAGGCTCTGGGAGGGCATTTTTAGCTTCCAGAGAGCCTCTAAGGCAGTGTTTTTCAACCAGTGTGCCGCGGCACACTAGTGTGCCATGAGACATGGTCAGGTGTGCCATGTGGAAATTAAACATGGGTCCCCAAACTATGACCCATGTGCCAGATACGGCCCATGGAGGCCATTTATCTGTCCCGCTGCCAGCCACCTCCATCCGAAATAAACATTCCCATCACAATCCCTCCAGCTATCAGTGACAGGAAGAGTGGCACAGGCAACACTCACTGACCAATCACCTTCTAGGATTCATCCCGACCACTAGCAATGAACCAATAGCAGGCCGCCTCTCACCCACACCCAGGAAGTTCCCCACTCGGGCTGCCGCGCACTTGTCATTGTGTGGCCATAACTTATAGGTCATAACTATATTATTAACTATATGTATAATATGTACTGTATTAGAGTGTCATTTTGGTTGGTGGTGTGCCCCAGGATTTTGTAAATGTAAAAAATGTGCCGCTGCTCATAAAAGATTGAAAATCACTGCTCTAGGGGGATGGGGGAGGGCATTTTTACTTTCCCCTGGTTCCAAGGAACACAAGCCTACTGGGCCCAACCGAAGTTGGGAAACAGGCTGTTTCTGGCCTCCAGAGAGCCTCGGGGGGGGGGGGGGCAAGGGAAACTGTGTTTGCTCTCCCCAGGCATTGAATTATGGGTGTGGGCACTCATGCATGCACGATAGCACACACTCACGCTCCTTCAGCACCCAAGGAAAAAAATGTTTGCTATCACTGGCCTATACTAACCTGTACAATGTCAATGTTTTGGTCAATTTGTGGCCAATATAGGTAACTCACTGCATGGTTATCCGCTGTTTCAGATCTACGTCAGGAGCACCGATTATGACCGCACCATCATGAGTGCCCAAGCCAACCTGATGGGGCTCTATCCAAATTCACATCCAGAGATTCCTTGGAAACCTATTCCCATCCACACTGTGCCTACTAAGTTTGACAAAGTAAGTGAACACAACCCGTACGTAATCCACTAAAAGTTTATATGGCTACACACGATACGTTGCAAGGACCAGTTCAGTGAAACGACGTGGGGCAGTAGAAAAGAATTTATAACAACAAAAAGTATAAATATGTAGCTTCATAAATTTGTGGTATGATTGTTTAAAAAACAATTATAATATGGATTACAAGATATGTATACAAAACGTTGGTGAATGGGTAACAACATTGATTTGCTAACTGACAGTTTCCCTAGAAATAAAATACTCAACTTATGACTACAGTTGAACTCCAAATTTCCACTACTAAGCAAGGCAGCGAGTCATGTCCCATGTTATGACCTTTTTTTGCCATGAATCACTGCAGTTGTTAAGTGAATCTTACAGTTGTTAAGGGAATTTGGTTTCTCTCATTGATTTTGCTTGTCAAATGCTCCCAGGAAGGTTGCAAACGATAATCCAAGGACCCCAGGACACTGTAAATATATAACAGTTGCCTAGTACTTGAAGTTTGATTATGTAAGTGTGGGGATACTGCAACTGTCACAAGTGTGAGAACTGGTCCAGGTGTGCGCCCACCGTGTGGTTGCGCCTCGTGAGTGCAAGCACGCTTCATGCACATGCGCATTGCCAGAAAATCGGGAGGAAGGGAGCTAAAAATAAGATGCTGACCACATGCGCAGTTCTGGAAACTTGGCTTCTGCACATGCTCAGAATTTTTTTTGTTTTTAAAAATTATTTTTTAAAGCTGAAAAAAAGATGCCAACCGTATGCAGAGTTGCAAAAACTCAGCTTCTGCACATGCTCAGAAGAATGTTTTTTTTTAAAAATCAAAAAATATTCCTTCCTAAATGGCACTGGCCATGGACTGGCACCAACCAAACTGGTTCCGTGATATCATCATCATCAGTGGGTAGCTATTGGTTCAGGAAACCTGGTCCCACCTCTGAACTGGTTATGAGCTAATTTTTTTCAGTGTCATTGTAATTTTGGACAACTATTAAGCAAATAGTTTTTCATTGAGGACTACCTGCAAAGATTTTCAGTGCACCTTTGACAGTTGGGGTGAATCTGGTCAGCACCACATATGGAAAGAATGTATTATTTTAGAATATGTCCTGCTAGTCACTTTGGGACAGTCAATCTTTCTTACCTTTTTCATAAGAAATTTCTTTTGGAGAAAAAAAGGAAGATGAGGATAAAGCACTACGTTTTATATGTTGCTTGGATCTCCTATATGAATGACAGGACATAAATCTAACAATAAATAAATAAAGTGGATAAGGATTAACTGGAATTCTTCTCTCTCTCTTTTTTTGGCCCTAAAGTATCTAGGATCATTATTTTTCTACAAGAGTCAAACAAGGTTAATGTAGAAATTTAGTTCCACCTGGAAGCAAACATTGGTGTAGCACAGCAATAGAGTTTTGTTTAGTTTGACAATTGAATGGGTATTTTAATTGGTTCTTTAGTTTATACTGTAGTTGTAACTTTGAATATTAATTATTTGGATTTTGATATATTGTCTTTTTTATATGTTGTAAGCTGCCCCACGTTCTCCGATAAACGTAAACTTAATACTGAAATAAATGCAGAGAGATTTGATTCTCATACATTGCTTCTGTGACAATGAGCTGTCAGCCATTATTCCAACATATATTTTAATCAGGATTTAGGGAAAACCTACTTCAATAGAGGCCCAACTTGTTAGCTTTCTCAGTACAGTATTTGGATTCAGGAATATCTGCAGAGAATCAAAAAAGCCAAGTTGACAATTGTCATCAAGATCCTGCATATGCAACATACAGTACATAAAAAGATGTGGGGGTTTTATTGCTTAGTTGTATAAAAAAACCCACACATGTGTGTGTATATTTATATATGTGTATATGTATTGTGTGTGTGTATGTACATGTATTGCTCAGGAGTAAAATAATGGAAAATAAAACAAGCACATCTTTTGCACTACTACTACTACTACTACTAATAATAATAATAATTTATTAGACGTGTATGCCGCCCCTCCCCGAAGACTCGGGACAGTTCACAACAACAATAAACAATGCAATACAAATCTAATAATTAAAAACTATAGCTAAAACTCCACTATCATTAAAACAATCAAAATTACACAATTCAATTCAATTTATTAGATTTGTATGCTGCCCCTTTCCAAAAACTCATCACCATGCATAAATCTTACTAGAGGGGATATATTAATTACCCCATGCCTGGTGACATAAATAGGTCTTCAGAGTCTTGCAGAAGGTGAGGTTGATTCCAGAGGGCTGGGGCTACCACAGAAAAGGCTCTTCCTCTAGGTCCCACCAGACGACATTGCTTAGTTGACGGGACCCGGAGAAGGCCAACCCTGTGTGACCTAATCGGCTGCTGGGATTCATGCAGCAGAAGGTATTAGTTAGTTAGTTAGCTTTCACTTGTTATTTGCATACAGTATTTCACATGTTTGACCTTAGAATGCTTGCTGCCTAAAAAATAATTTTATCCCCAGTTACTAATGATGTGTTCACTTTAGGCTTTGAAGAAACAGAATGCACACTAAATAGAGGACTAACTTAAATATGGTAATCCTAGTTTTAATATTATAATTTTGTTTTTTTTGGGGGGGGGGGTTTGGTATATCCTTTCCTAGAAATCTTGCAGATCATGGGGGTAAATTATAAATATATGGGAGAAAAGTTTTCATCTGTGTATTTCTTGAAAGTCTTTTTTGTAGTGGAAAACTAGGAGAAATTACATCTCTAAATTCATATTTTTAAAGTTTTAAAGGAGTAAGACATTTTCTGCTGAGGAAATTTCTATGTAGTTATTTCTTCTTTTTCTTTTCTCTTCCTTTGGCTAATTACAAAAGAGCAGGAAGGTATGAGGTGTGTGTGAGCTACTCGGATTGTTAGGCAGGGAGGCAGAGACTATTTAGCCGGTTTGCAGAACTCTACAAAGAGTTAACGAATGAGTCTCTCAAGCTGGTGCAAACTGTTTGAATCCCACCCACTGTTTATGATTCTTTTGTAGGATCATAAGTATACAGTTATACAACTCTAGTAACACACTTAACAACCATGGCAAGAAAGGTCACAAAAAGGGGCAAAACTTACTTAATGAATGTCTCACTTAACACTAAATTGGACCTCAATTATGGTCATAAGTTAAGGATTACCTGTATTTAGTCAAAGTACCTGATTTCTTTAACAGTGAAGTACAACCCAATAGTTTCAGCCTGGGACAAATTATCTAATGCTCTATATTCCCTACTTCTGTCCCCAGCTTTTAAAACCACCAACCAGAACCTGCCAACGATATCAACAATTGATGGAAGAGACTATTAATTTGCCAAGCTATCAAGCTAGATTGGGACAATGGAAGGTATGGTGGAATAGGGCTAAGAAAAAGGAGAATAATTTAAATCCAAATTCCAGAAGTAGGATTCCCCACAATTCAAAATGGAAAAAGAAGTGGATGAATGGTAAAGGCAATTTAATCTTCTGTTGTAGGATACATAAATTTATAGACCATCCATTCCATCACCAACATTTTTTGCTCATGGAAAGTGATAATGTTTTCATACAATTTTAATTTTCCTGTCCAACATGGTCTAAATAAATTACTGCATGCCTATACAATATGCTCCAAGCCTCCATCCGCCAAAACAGATTCTCCTAGCCATCCCGTTCAATATTAAGTCTAGACACTTTAATTGTAATTAGGCTTTTTTAAAAATCATGGTAGACAAAGCAAATACCAAAAGGTTATCTTCTGTCTGATTGAAATTTTGCAACCCATTAAGCATAGATTAACAGTTAACTTAACATGTTGTATCCAAACTATATTATGCCTAATGTAATATATATTTCCTACAATATGCTAGGATAATGATTGGATTCCCTAAACAAATTGGGGAACAAATTTTAGCTTAATTTTGCATGTTATATGAACTATGCTTTTAGGTACTTGATTTTTTGAAAAAGATGAGATAACTTCAGATATTGCTGAACTACAGTATTTAATAGTCTGGAAACAGTAAAGAATCCTGGGACTTGTGGTTCAGTAGTATGTGAAGACTCACAAGTTCTTTAATACTGATTAAAATGCTTTTATTTCACCTTTTATCTGAATGGTTCCATGGTAGCCTGTAAAGTAAGAACAAGTAAAAATCCAAAGCATTTGTAAAAACAAAACAAATGCAAAACATATTAACAGTTGCCAAAATATAAAACTATAGCAATACAGTGAAACTTTAGTTTATGGACTCCTGAATAATAGACCAAAGGATATCTTGAAATAACAGTCAAGTCTGTGGCATCTGAAATACTCCACACAAGACAGTTAAATATAACTGTATATTAATTGTATGCCATTTGCAATTATTTGGGTCATTTGATCTTGAATAACAAAAAATTATATCATTCATCAATTCTGAAACAAACTGATCCATTTTACATGATCCTATAACCGGGATGTGGAACCCAATGTTCCCTCTAATTTTTTTTCAGTGTGGGCAGAAAAGTATAGTGTCTGAGCGGCAATCCCCTTGGGACTGGGTGGCATAGAAAAACAAACAAACAAACAAACAAACAAACAAACAAACGAACAAACAAATAAGAAAAAAATCCCTTCTTTTTTATTAAAAGAAATTAATAATTAAAAAAAACCAAAATCCATTTCTATTAAAACTAAAACAACTAGCAAAACCAAAAACATAACTATTAATAAAAACAGGTGAGGGCTGGGTTTTTTTTTCTTTGTTATTATTTAAGTGCTTTTACCATATGCTTCACATCAAGAGTCACTTCTCTCTCTGTTTTTCTATTTCCTGTCATTCTCTGCCTCAATCATTTTCTCATTTCTCTTTTTTTCTCCCCTTTTTTCTATCATTTCTCTCTCTCTCTTCCTTCCACTCTTCTCTCTCTCTTGCTTTCTCTGTCTCTCTCTCTCTTGCTTTCTTCCTCTCTCCCTCTCTCCCTCTCTTCCTTCCTCTCTCATCTCTCTCTCTTTCTTTCTTGCTCTCTCTCACTCTCTCTCTTCCTTCCTTTCTTCTCTCTCTTGCTTTCTCTCTCTCTTTCTCTCTCTCTCCCCCTCTTGCTCTCTCTCACTTTTTCTCACGGGAGTGTTTTGGGGTGCATGCGCACGCATGCGCGCAGCTTAGAGGGTACAGTGGTGGAACCTATGGCATGTGTGCCACAGGTGGCATGCAGAGCCCAATCTGCTGGCACAGGAACTATTGCCATAGATCAGCTCCAGTGCGTATGAGCACGCCGGCTGGCTGATTTTTGGCTAGCCATGCCCCCTCCTCTCCCATGAGTCTCCAGCAGCCAGTTTGGGAAGCTGTTTCTGACTTCCGGAGGGCTTCTGGAGGGGTAGGGGGAGTCTGTTATTTCCTCTGGAGGCTAGGAAGGGTGGAAAATGAGCCTTCTACTCCCACCGGAAGTCAACAAATGGGCCATTTCCCGCCTCAGAAGGGCCTTCAGAGGGTGGGGAAGGCCTTCTTCACCCTTCTCTGGCTCCTAGAAAGTCTCTGGAGCCTGTGGAGGGTGAAAAACGGGCCCACTGTGCCATCACATGCCAAAAAAGGGGGAAAGACAAGAAAGTTACACGCAGATGCACGGGACCAGGGACAATTGAATTATTGGTGTGGGCACACACATGTGTGACCACCTGCACTCCCCCTGCTTTTGGCACTGCAACGACACAAAGGTTAGCCATCACTGTCCTACAACAACATTTTTATGCAGATGTCATTTCCATTAATTTTAACTCCTATTACATATGGAGTTACTTATTTGTAAATAAGTCTATGGGTACTTAACAAAAAAAGTATGAAATAGAAATAATAAAAATCTAGAAAAAGCAAATAAAAAGCACACAAGCTAATTTGCATCACTTGCATTGTCGTGTTATAATACAGGCTGATATAGTTTGTTATTTAACAGGCATTTAGGAATTAAAAAATACATCTTCTCAACTCTTTCATTACATTTAGGTCTTGCTTTGTTTGAAATACTGTAGTTGCCAATGTCATCCTAGACAGGACCACTTAAAATAAAGCATCTTCTTTTTATCAGGATCCATTCCATGAAGAAAGATTAGTGGTTGATTTGCAAGGGAAGAGTTTTAGATCGGCAATAAAAGGAGACAATCTGATATTAAGCTTTTAAAGGAAGAAAAGTTTCTTTTGAGCCATCACTGCCTCAGAAATAATCAGTACTAATTTACACGTAGCTTATCCCAGATGGGATACAAGTCAGGAGGATTGAGTAGGATTACTTCAGTGAGAAATGGCTAAATATAAAGTTTTATTGTTGAAAAAACATTTTCGGATTTCAAGTGCTTCATAGCACAATTGTAATATCTCAAATAAAGGTAATAGCTTATACTTTGATTAAGTTGTCTGAAAATCTACAAAGCAATCAAATGAGTCAATTCCAGGACCCAGATATGATTCAGTGGTTTCTGAAATTAACCTCTGTTTCTAGTACAGTGGGAAAAACCTCTGCTAATCAGATCTAAGTTTGGGGAAACAATCATAACTTGTTCTATCTTACCTGAACATAAATAGTTCATGTCTGCTTAGGTTCACCCTGAAAATCTGCAATGAATGAAAATAAGACTACAGGGTTAGTTGAGACGGAAATAATTGAGCACAATGAACCTTGGGTGCTTTAGTTAACTACTTCTGTTTTCCTCTCTTGCAGGGCTTTATGGAAAAGATGGCTAATTATACAGGGCTTAAATCTGAGCAGCTGAGCCTGAGAGGCCTCTGGAAGGTGCATGACACACTTTTCTGCCAGGTAAGATACTGCATTACAAATAATCCTCAATTTACAACCATTTGTTTAGCGACTATTCAAAGTAGGAACTGAAAAAATTGCCATACAACCATTGTAACATCTCCATGGTTGGTCACATGATCAAAATTTGGGCACTCGGCAATTGACATATACTGTACTTACAAAGTTTGCAATGCTGGAGGATCACGTGATCACCATTTGCAACCTTTTGCAACCCACTTGCAAGTTTGCAAGCCCCTGCCTTAAAAATTTTGGTCCCAATTGGAATCGTAAGTTGGGAATTACCTCTACCTAAGAATGCCTCTACTTACGAACTTTTCTAAATAAGAACCGTGCGTTCAAGATTCTTTTGCCTCTTCTCAAAAACCATTTTCTACTTACAAACCTGAGCCTCTTAACTGTAACCAGAAAAGGCAGGGAGAAGCCTCCATGGGGCCTCTCTAGGAATATCCTGGGAGGAAACAGGGCCAGAAAAGGTAGGGAGAGGTCTCCGTGGGGCCTCTCTAGGAATCTCCTGGGAGAAACAGGGCCAGTAAAGGCAGGGAGAAGCCTCCGTGGGACCCCTCTAGGAATCTCTGTGGAGGAAACAGGGCCGGAAAAGGTGGGGGAAAGCCTCCATGGGGCCTCTCTAGGAATCTCCTGGGAGGAAACAGGGCCAGAAAAGGTAGGGAGAGGTCTCCGTGGGGCCTCTCTAGGAATCTCCTGGGAGGAAACAGGGCCAGAAAAGGTGGGGAGAAGCCTCTGTGGAGCCTCTCTAGGACTCTCCTGGGAGGAAACAGGGCCAGAAAAGGTGGGGAAAAGCCTCCATGGGGCCTCTCTAGGAATCTCCTAGGAGGAAACAGGGCCTCCGCCCTCCCTGTAGTTTCCCCAATCACACGCATTATTTGCTTTTACATTGATTCCTATGGGAAAAATTGCTTCTTCTTACAAACTTTTCTACTTAAGAACCTGGTCACGGAACGAATTAAAGTTCGTAAGTAGAGGTACCACTGTATATGGAAGCAAGATTCCATTTCATTAGAAAACTTTCATTTGATTTTTTTTTTTCCATTTTCCATACAGAAAACCCATAACATGACTTTGCCTAGCTGGGCTACGCCACGGGTTCTGTCAACTCTCTCAGAGATAGAAGTGTTTAATATTGAAGCGCATGTGGGAATGCACGCTGCCCAGGAAAAAGCTCGATTCATTGGAGGTACAATTAAATATGAATTACATATTGCCTTTGTTTGGAATCAAGATCAAGAAGTACATGATACATTTTATTTATTTATTTATTTGATTTTTTTTTTTTAAATGACGCCCTTCTACTTAGACCCACAGTCGGGGTCCTCATTTTATCCACCTCAGAAGTATGGAAGGCTGAGTCAACCTTGAGTCGGCGATGAGATTTGAACCGCTGACCTGCAGCTTTAGGGCCCTGCACTCTACCCACTGCACCACCTCGGCTCATTGTGTCTCAAATGTGCTCTTTTTGCCTTCAAAAGGCAACTGGACCAGTGAAGGGTTGCCAGCTCCCACCATTACCGGCGTGCTCTGTCATGCTGAATATTGCCAGCCCCAGAGACATTTAGTAATTAAAGAGTTAACTGTGTGTGCTTTATTAAGTTCCTCCTATTATGATGTAATATCCTGCCACATCTAACACTACTTCCTTCTTCTTCATCCTAAAACTCCATTCTTCTTTCTTTCTATCCACCATTACGTAAGACGTATTTTGTTATGTTGTCCACTGAGACACGTTTTATTTTCTACTTTTATAATAAAAGAAACCTTGTTTTGAACAAATAACTAAAAAGCTTCCATCCATCGCCTCCGCGGTAATTAAGGTTCAAATGGACTTTAATCATTTTCACTACCGTGACATGCTCCACATGTCCGGCGGGTGCGCACACATACCCCAGCAAGATTTTTCTTTTGCACATGGAGCAAGATCTCGCGAGGGAATGCACACTCTCACGAGATTTTGGCTGCGCATGCGCAGAAGCAAAACCCCCCACCACCAAAATCTCATGCACGAGATTTTGCTTTCTGTGCATGCACAGAAGCCAAATCTTGCTCCGACACATGTGCTGCATGTTAGTCTCCTGGAACTGCACATGTATCGCCATTTTCCTTACCGGAATGCTTGTCTCCCCCCCTTGTCCAAGTAGGAACCCAATATTGGACTGTTTATATACATATAACATTGTAAGGTTGCTTGTCTGTTTTCCCCCCACACGATATCGTACCACTTCCATCTCTCTTTACCTCCCTCCCTTTTCTCTCTCTTCTTTCTCCTTCTCTCCTCTCTCTCCTCCTTCCCTCTCTCCTCTCCTCCTCCTCTTTCTTCTCCCTCTCCCTTCTAACCTTTCTCTCTCCTCCCTTCCCCTTTTTCCCCTCTCTCCTCTTTCCCTTCTTCCTCCCTCTGATTTTACGCCTATGTACATCCAAGCTTCACCAATTCTTATGGCAGGGAGATGGAAGGATTGACGAAGCCTCTTGGAGGAGAAGCAAAACGTTTTCTACTTCTTCCTCAAGGGAAAAGACCCAGTTCCGCTGTCTACCCTTGAGACAACCATGACCTGGATGACTGAGAATCTCCAGAGACATATGCAGTAGCCCTTGACTTACAACAGTTCATTTAGTGACCGTTCAAAGTTACATCACTGAACTGAAAAAAAGTGACATGACCATTTTTCACACTTAACAACTGTTGCAGCATCCTCATGGTCAGGTGACCAAAATTCAGATGCTTGGCAACTGGTTCATATTTATGATGGTTGCAGTGTCCGGGGAACATGTCATTGGGGTTTTTTTGTGTTTTCCTGATAGGCAAAGGGTTCACAACCGTGCTTACTAACTTAATAGTTGCAATTATTCACTTAGTAACTGTTGTGGTTAGCTCTGGCCCAGCTCCTGCCCCAAGGAATGTGCAGGTGGATGTGGGGGTGACATCCACATGTCGCAGGCCTATTTTGCTCCCGATGGAATCAGCCGATGAAGCCTCCTCTGACCAAGGCAGCATGAGTGACAGGGAAGAGGGGAGTTTGGCAGACAGCCCAGGAGATCAATCATCTGTATCATCCTTGGATTCTGAACAAGAATTAATGACACATCCACGCATGCGTAGTGATGCATAGGAGACAACAACTGAAGGATTATTACAAGAGAAAATGAGGCCACCTGTGTTTGGGTGGGGCTCCAGTAATTAGGGATGCTGCTATAAATAGCAGCGTGTGGGTTTGGCCATTGTGAAAGAGTATTTGATCGCAGTTCTTCAGGAATCGTGTGTTGCTGTTTTCTGGACTTTGTTGATTTTTCACACCTTTGAAACCACAGCAGAGCATGGAAGAAGGGGTGTGAAGTTTCTTCACAGCTGCTGGCTAAGTACTTAATGACTGCTTAAGGGAAATTGTACAGACTACCTGGTTGTTTTGGGATGAGTGCGCTTTGCAATACAAAAGGAGTGCTTAGTTTATTTTGAATTTTGTGATAAAGAACATTGTTTTGAATTTTCAAACGTGTGCGTGTGTCTGCAATTTGTACCCTTGAATTTTCGGGAGGCTCCTACCAGAGAGCCTGGCAGAACAGTAATTGTGGCAAAAAAGCTCATACAAAATTTACAACATAAATTTTTGGATCAATCAATACAGGTAGTACAGTACATTGAATACTACCTGTATGATAAATTCTGCAATACTAAGTTAATAAGTAAAAACAGAACATTTTGATGGAAAATGACTGAAAGTACAAAAGTGTGTAGCAGCTCAGAAGTTTTTTCCTTCCTTCCTTCATTCCTTCCTTCCCTTTCCCTCCTTCCTTCCCCCTTTCTTCCTTTTTTCCTTTCTTTTCCTTCCCTGTCTTATTTATTTAAATTTCTATACCACCCATCTACCCTACAAAGTGACTCTTAGACATGTAAACTTACCACATTTCCCCATGTAGAATGATGTGCCAAATGAGGACAGGTTTTCTATGGTTCAATGATGCCATAGTGGTGCTGTTATATACTAGCGTTAACATAGCATAATCTCATTGGGAATTCTGCATTTCAGGATCCAGCAACTAGCCAAGCTTGCTTGATAGCACCACCGTGTGGCGGGAATCGTTGTTTAACATGCCAAAAGCCAGTGCTGGAGGGAAATCGGGACCCCTTCAACTTCCTTTATAAGCTTTAGTATATTTTCTGATACAACACTGAGCAGCTGTTATTTTTCAGTCTTGTGCTTTTCTGAATGTCAGTATATTATCTAACAGCATATTTTCCTCTCTGCAGGGTTGCTGCTGGGTGCTATTTTGAGCAACTTTTCCAAAATTGTGTGCCAGGATCTGCCTCTTAAGATGATAATGTATTCTGCTGTAAGTTCTCCCGTTCCTTAAAATTGCAAAGATCCACTTTGGAAAATGGGATAATCCAGAGAATTCAGAGCAATCTTCTTCTTCTCTGCACCATTTTTCCTGCAATCTTGAGAATTCTAGCTGCTGCCTTGGCAAAATTTCAGGGCTTACCAGAAAAAAGTTGAAACTTTACCTCTCCCCCACAACTGCCCCAGCTGAGTGAACATCTTATTTCAAAATAAGCAAAAACTTTCAAACAAGGATGGATCAAACCCAGTCATGCTTCCTGATATTGGTGGTTGAATATTTTACCCGTTCCTTGGTTTATTTTAAATCTATACGCCTATTCATAAAACATATCAGGAAAGACTTAATGAACATAAGCATAAAATGTATCAGGAAAGATTTAATGAACTCAATCTGTATAGTCTGGAGGACAGAAGGAAAAGTGGGGACATGATCGAAACATTTAAATATGTTAAAGTGTTAAATAAGGTCCAGGAGGGAAGTGTTTTTAATAGGAAAGTGAACACAAGAACAAGGGGACACAATCTGAAGTTAGTTGGGGGAAAGATCAAAAGCAACATGAGAAAATATTTTACTGAAAGAGTAGTAGATCCTTGGAACAAACTTCCAGCAGACATGGTTGGTAAATCCACAGTAACTGAATTTAAACATGCCTGGGATAAACATATATCCATCCTAAGATAAAATACAGGAAATAGTATAAGGGCAGACTAGATGGACCATGAGGTCTTTTTCTGCCATCAGTCTTCTATGTTTCTATTCAACTCACCATAGTGATTTTGGGAAGATAACATAAACAAGCAAAAAAGGAAAATAGCTATAATTTATTTATTTATTGGATTTGTATGCCGCCCCTCTCCGTAGACTCGGGGCGGCAAGCAACAGTAATAAAAAACAGCATATAACAATCTAATATTAAAACAACTAAAAAAACCTTATTTATAAAACCAAACATACATACAAACATACCGTGCATAAATTGTAAAGGCCTAGGAGGAAAGAATATCTCAATTCCCCCATGCCTGACGGCAAAGGTGGGTTTTAAGAAGCTTATAAAAGGCGAGGAGGGTGGGGGCAATTCTAATTTCTGGGGGGAGTTGGTTCCAGAGGGTCGGGGCCGCCACAGAGAAGGCTCTTCCCCTGGGTCCCGTCAAACGACATTGTTTAGTTGACGGGACCCGGAGAAGGCCCACTCTGTGGGACCTAACTGGTCGCTGGGATTCGTGCCAATAATTGCCAATGAGAGACAAAAAGAAGCATGTTACTTAAAAAAACCCACTTCTCTGGACTTAAAATACCTTTCTTCACTTTTAAAAGCACCTTTCCTTTCCCTGACAATACAGAGAGTACAATTTGACATGCCAAGCTTTATTCAAGAATAAAGATAAGGATAGGAAGGAAATCATGGAAATGTGAAGTGTGGGAAAAAGGGATAATCCAGTCTATTCTATTATGTAAATGGCTTAGTAATTATTTGTTTGCTTCCTCTACTTAGCATGACAGCACCTTGATTGCTCTGCAGGCAGCCCTTGGGGTTTACAATGGCCGCCCACCACCCTATGCAGCTTGTCATGGATTTGAATTCTACCAAGAAAGCAACAAGTAAGTTTAACCAAAGAAGGGTGGGCTGGTGTCTGTCTTGCAAGTTACAAGACACAGGCATGGTTCATTGCTCTTCACCACACTCAGGACAATTCTTGGGATCCTGTTAGAAGCTTTAAAAGGCTGAACACATACAGTCTTGTGAATATTGAACCATAGTGTTAATTTGACAAACAATCTTCGGCTTGCAAAGATGTCCAGGTAGGACATTTAAAGGAGCTTAACTGGGCAGTATCCTAAACACACACAAAAAGATGATTTGCCTTCCCGTAATTATTATGTAGTTCACGGAAGCAGCTGTGAGAGCAATCATGGGCTTTCCCAAATATGCCCATGTTACACCAACACTCCGCAGTCTGCATTGGTTGCCGATCAGTTTCCGGTCACAATTCAAAGTGTTGGTTATGACCTATAAAGCCCTTCATGGCACCGGACCAGATTATCTCAGGGACCGCCTTCTGCTGCACGAATCCCAGCGACCAGTTAGGTCCCACAGCGTGGATCTTCTCCAGGTCCCGTCAACTAAAGAATGTCGCTTGGCGGGACCCAGGGGAAGAGCCTTCTCTGTGGCGGCCCCGGCCCTCTGGAACCAACTCCCCCCAAAGATTAGAATTGCCCCCACCTTCCTTGCCTTTTGTAAGCTGCTTAAAACCCACCTCTGCCGTCAGGCATGGGGGAATTGAGACCCTCTTCCCCCTAGGCCTTTACAGTTCTATGCATGGTATGTAGGTATGTATGTTTTTTAAAAAATATATTAATGGGCTTTTAATTATTTCTAACATCAGACTACTATTGTACACTGCTTTATTGTTGCTGTTAGCCGAGTCTCCGGAAAGGGGCGGCATACAAATCCAATCAATCAATCAATCAATCAATGTTAAAATTGAGATTTTTGCACATCCTGGACTCGAGAAGGTACAAGATTCTAGACAAAGCTAATTTCCATTCTGCCATTTCATTTTGCTTTCTTACTTTCTTACAATATCGCTTCCGAGCCAGATTTTGCATCACTTTTAAAACCATTTCCTTGCAGCAGAGCTGGCTGCCTTCAAACAACCTGTCAGCAAATTTAGCAGCTGACGCATTAGCCAGACTGTAGTAGCATCACTGGAGAGGCTGAGGTGGCAGAACCTGAACCTTTTAAAGGATTGCGCAAGGGGAAAAGCAGCAGCAAATAAATATCTCTTTCGGCAGAGACGTGACGAGGCAAAGTAGGCTCCGGAGGGATGTTTTAAAAAACTTTTTTAAAAATTTTCACATTTCAGCTCCTTCAGCGTTGCCATGTTCTACCGCAACAGGAGTGACCACAGGCCCCATATCCTGCCTCTGCCTGGCTGCTCCACCCCTTGTCCATTGCCACTGTTCATTCATCTCACCCGCACAGCTATTCCAGAGGACTGGGATGCCGAATGCAAAAACCCTCAGAACGGTCCAGGTAGAGATCATCTTCCCCCCCCCCCTTTCTTAGCACAGTGCTAGTTAATTGAAACTTTCAAGCCTGATCCAATATTCTATTTGCAGGGAGCGCAGTGATAGCCCTGGCTGTAGCAGTAGGGGTGCTGAGCCTGGCCCTGCTTGGCATGGGCGTCTTGTATTGGAGGAGGTGATAATGAAGATAAGCTGGATGGCAACCGTCCAACCCCTGTGGAGCAAGAAGCCTTTTTGTATTTTTTTTTTTTTTTTTTAAATGTGGTGCAATGCAGCCATCTCGGACTTCTCACCAGCCTTACTCAGCCAGCATTCTAATTGGGAGAATGTGTGACAAAAGGAGGGAGTTGACAAGACTTCCTTGCCAGGATTGTTCTTAACCAACTACTTGGAGGTCAAGGCCAGCAGGAAATTCAGCACAGGATATTACTAGGAATGCAAAATGCTTAGCTGAAATGCCATTATGTTAAAATCAATGGCACAACAGTGTTAGATTTTAGCTCTCGTCTACAGGTCCTGTGCTCAAGTTCCTCGTATAAATGCTTCCCCCTTTAAGTGTCCAACCTAAATTAAGGTTCATTTAAATACACTGCATCAGCTTGATATTGTCCCCACTCATTTCTCCCCGTCTCAAATATTCCGTAAGCTCTGCACTAAACCCAGGAACAGCTTCATGTCATTCCCGTTTCCACCAAATGCTGCACTCAGTAGTTTGGGAAGTCCATGGCCAAGACACTACATTTTCATGCCTTCAGTAATTTCTCACCAGCTAGCAGGAAAGCTGGACTTTTGACTTTACACAACATAGCTTTTGGGTTCAAACTGCCCGCTACAAGAATGGTGGAAGGTCTTAAGTATAAAACGTATCAGGCAAGACTAAATGAACTCAATCTGTAAAGTCTGGAAGACAGAAGGAAAAGGGGGGACATGATCGAAACATTTAAATATGTCAAAGGGTTAAATAGGGTTCAGGAGGGAAGTGTTTTTAATAGGAAAGTGAACACAAGAACAAGGGGGCACAATCTGAGGTTAGTTGGGGGAAAGATCAAGGGCAACATGAGAAAATATTATTTTACTGAGAGTAGTAGATCCTTGGAACAAACTTCCAGCAGACGTGGTCGGTAAATCCACAGTAACCGAATTTAAACATGCCTGGGATAAACATATATCCATTGTAAGATAAAATACAGGAAATAGTATAAGGGCAGACTAGATGGACCATGAGGTCTTTTTCTGTCGTCAGTCTTCTATGTTTCTATTTCAGTACTGACTTGAGTTACCATTCACAGAACATACTGCGTAGGACATGATTGTTAAGCTATTGTGCAGTTTTGCACTACATCCAGTGCTGCAAGGTAAGCCAGGTTCACCCACCTACTCAAGGAACCATAGTTTTCAATCAATAAAGGAGGCATCCTAGATGAACACCCCCCAACCCATTTAAAAGATCAGGTTCTTGGGGTCTACCTGATATGAGGCAAGTTTAGAAAGCAAAGGGTAGCACGGCAGTTCAATGGCAGAGTTATTCACTGCCACAGTGATATACAGTGTTCCCTCGACTTTCGCGGGGGATGCGTTCCAAGACCGCCCGCGAAAGTCGAATTTCTGCGAAGTAGAGATGTGGAAGTAAATACCCTATTTTTGGCTATGAACAGTATCACAAGCCTTCCCTTAACACTTTAAACCCCTAAATTACCATTTCCCATTCCCTTAGCAACCATTTAAATTATTACTCACCATGTTTATTTATTAAAGTTTATTAAAAAAAATATTAAAGGTGGATGAAAGTTTGGCGAAGACATATGATGTCATCAGGCGGGAAAAACCGTGGTATAGGGGAAAAAACATGAAGTATTTTTTAATTAATATTTTTGAAAAACCGTGGTATAGACTTTTCGCGAAGTTCGAACCCGCAAAAATTGAGGGAACACTGTACTATAGGTCAGGGGTCTCCAACCTTGTTTACTTTTAAGACTTGTAAACTTCAACTCCCAGAGTTTCACAAATCTTAAAAGTTAACAAGGTCGAAGACCCCTTCTATAGCTACTTTGACATCACTGTACAGAAGAATATCATTGTGGATACTTCATTCATACATTTAGTCTTGCCAGTAGGAATAACTACCCCTTTTGTTTAATGTCAGTAAACTTGTTTGCAGACAAGCCGCATGAAAAACAAATGTACTTTAGCATTTCATTTGTGACCAATACTTGCAACTCCCAAAGGATGGCTATATTGTCTCGCCTGGTATCTCTCAAATCCATGAATATAGGATACCTTACAAGGTTGCAGGCACCCAATTGTATGGAAAGGCAATGTCCTTGAAAAGAACACTGCTTGGGAGATTTTCTGACTGGGCAGCTATAATACATTTAGTGAGCCAAGATCACCTTCCAAAAATGTAACTGCTACATTTTGCTGCAAGTCAAAGATTTTCTCCCACTCTGCAGAGTAATCTTCGCTGTTCCTTTCCCAGCCACTGAACTTGGCTGCTTAGATTGCTTGACCCAGTTCTCAAGTAGCATCTACAGCAGAGGTTCACAACCCACTGCATCATATGGCATTTTAAGTAAGCCGCACAGCTCTTCAAGGGCTACCATTTTCTTGCTACTAATAGCGGAGGTAGGAGTCAGAAAAGAACACTTGAAGAGAGAAGTTAGAAAATAACCCCTTGTAAGGAGGAATGCTTTGGAACAGTATTACCAGCTACAGAGTGGGCCTTCTCCGGGTCCCGTCAACTAAACAATGTCGGTTGGCGGGCCCCAGGGGAAGAGCCTTCTCTGTGGCGGCCCCGGCCCTCTGGAACCAACTCCCCCCGGAGATTAGAACTGCCCCTACTCTCCTTGCCTTTCGTAAGCTCCTTAAGAGCCACCTTTGTCTTCAGGCATGGGGGAACTGAGACATCTCCCCCGGGCATATACAATTTATGAATGGTATGTCTAGATGTATGTTTGTTTAGAAAATGGGGTTTTTAAAATATTTTTAAACAGTAATTTAGATTTGTTGTAAATTGTTTTCACTTTGTTGTGAGCCGCCCCGAGTCTGCGGAGAGGGGCGGCATACAAATCTAAATAAATAAATAATAAATAAATAAGTTTACTCAGATGGGTGTTGTATAAGAAGTCCAACATTATCACAAATATTTTGCAAGAGTTTAGTGGTGGTATTATTCTTTGCAGCTTCAACAGACATAGCAAAGTAAGTAAACGTCCCATTGCTTCATCAATAAGCCTCTCATTTCTACATGAAAAAACAACAGCAAATCCCTCCCATCCCAAACATTGGATCCAGGAAAATTTTTGAGTTGCATTTCTTCTTGGGGAAGATCCTCCACTTAGGCTTCTTCCATGCTCGTTAAAATGTGGACAGGCAATTTGGTGCTGTCTGAATGAAACAAGCAACACAAAATACATTAGCATCGCTAAAGGTTTGGACATCGCTAAAGGTTTCTCCAATCAAGTATCACAAGATGAATTGGGCTTCAATTCCCATACATCCAACAGGCACCAAACTGGGATATACAGTGATCCCCCGATCATTGCGAGGGTTCCGTTCCAGGACCCCTAGCAATGATCGGGTTTTCGCGAAGTAGCGCTGCGGAAGTAAAAACACCATCTGCGCATGCGCAGATGGTGTTTTTACTTCCGGAGCGCTAGCGAGGAGCCAGCACCCCCCGGACCCCCAACCCGGGTTTGGGGGGCTGCTAGGAAGCCCCCCATGCCGGCGGCGACGTTTTAAAACAGCCGCGCGGCTTCCCAACTGAGTCCCGAAGACAAACGTCAAAGGTGAACTTCCGCGTTTGTCTTCGGGACTCATTGGGAAGCCGCGCGGCTGTTTTAAAACGTCGCCGCCGGCATGGGGGGCTTGCCAGCACCCCCCCGAACCCGGGTGGCCGGGCGAGCAGCGCGCGAACAGCGGGTGGCCGGGCGAAGGGCGGGCGCTGGGGGGGGCTTCTCGCCCTCCCGCCAGCAAGAGGGTGAGCGAACGGCGTGGGTGGGCGAAGGGCGGGCAGGCGGCGGACAAGCCGTTCGCTCGCGCCGCTCGCGCCGCTTCCCAGCTGAGTCCTGAAGCCAATTCACTTCAGGACTCAGCTGGGAAGCGGCGCGAGCGAAGGGCGGGCGAGCGGCAGCGAGGAGTTTGCGTGGGCGGTGGGGAAACTCCTCGCTGATGCCCGCCGCTCGCCCTCCCGCCAGCAAGAGGAGGAAGACCCAGGGAAGCCGCCCAGCAGCTGATCTGCCCGGCGCCATCTACGCATGCATGGCCATAAAAAAAAGGGCGCGCATGCGCAGATGGTGTTTTGACTTCCGGGTTGAAAAATCGCGATTTAGCCCGTTCGCAATGATCGGGATTGCGATACCCGGGGGATCACTGTACCAGTAAAAATTACTAATCGCCTTCACAGCACCTAATTACTTACCAATAGCCCTTTTAAAGGTCCTAGTAGGCTATACTGCATACATTCCAGAAGAGCCATGCTCACATTTAAGGCTGCCAGCAATTGGGTAACATTTCATCTATGAAAAATAAAAGATATCCAAGTTAGAAATCTACTGGGGCTTTCTTTGTGGGGGCTCCCTCCCTGGGGAACATCATCCCTTCAGAAATAAGATTGACCCCCACGTTGGCACTAGTGACATGAAGCCCATCAAGTTGCTGGTCTAATTATTGTCATGGTGGTGCTGAGTTGCTTTTGTATTGGGATTTTATCCTTGTAACCCCACCAAGTTGGGGTGGCTGTATAAATTTTCTAATAAAATCTTTAAAAAGTGTTTTGCTCAGATTCCATTCTTGAATACCATGCTCCGAGTGTTAACAGAAGTACAGTGTCAAAGCAACAAGGCAGTTATTCAGTAGTGTGCTTCATTTTCATTTACTCATCTTTCAAGAATGAACTGCACGAATCCCAGCGACAGATAAGGTCCCAGAGTTGGCCTTCTCTGTGGTGGCCCCAACCCTCTGGAACCAACTCCCCCCAGAGATTAGAACTGCCCCCACCCTCCCTGTCTTTTGTAAAGTACTCAAGACTCACTTATACCGCCAGGCATGGGGGAGTTGAGATATTCCTTCCCCCTAGGCCATTACAATTTATGCATGGTATGTTTGTGTGTATGTTTGGTTTTATAATAAGGGCTTTTAGTCGTTTTAGTATTGGATTGTTACATGCTGTTTTTATCATTGTTGTTAGCTGCCCCGAGTCTACGGAGAGGGGCGGCATACAAATTCAATAAATAATAAGAATAATTGACATTTTTTGCCCATTAAACAAAATGGTTACAATACTCGGCACCTAAAGCTTTACGTAAGTGATTACAGGCAGTCCTCGATTTGCCATCACAACTGAGCAAAGCCTCAATTGCTAAGCAAGACAATTGCTAAGTGAGCTTTGCCTTCTTGTGCAGTTAAGTGAATCACTGCAGCAGTTAAATCAATTAGTTAAGTGAACTTGGCTTCCCCATTTTGCTTGTCAAAAGGTCCCAAAAGGTAATTGCATGATCCAAGGGCCACTGCAACTGTCATGAGTCAGTTGCCAAGTGTTCCAATTTTGATCATGTGACCACAGGGGTGCTGCAAGAGTTGCGTGGAAAATGGTCATAAGTTACTTTTTGCAGCGCCGTTGTAACATTGAAGTCACTAAATGAAAGGTTGTAAACTGAGGACCAACAAAAGCACCCAAATCTATGCGAAGGTAAAAGAGGAAGAAGGGAAACAGGGCATGGGGGTGGAGGAATCTCTGAAGATGGTTCTAACGTGGAGTCCTTCCCTTCTGCATTTAATACTATATCTCACCTTCCACTATGAGATCCTCAGCCTCTCAAAAGCAAAAGACATTTGAAGAGAAGGCAGACTAGGAAAAGGAGGAGCCGACAGGCCAGTCCATTTCAGGAGGCAAAGTGCAGATCATCTCCCTCTCTATTCTGGCAATTCTTCCCTTCTGTTGGAGGTTAAATCTGGTTTATTTCTTATTCCAAGCCAGGAGAAGAATGCAGGCAGACAATTCAGTCTGACTGCATTTTGGAAAAATACAATGCATACACTTAAAAATGAAACACATCTTACGAAAAAAATAAATTGCTTACAAACAATATCCAGAGGATATGACATACAGTGATACCTTGCCTTACAAACTTAATTGGTTCTGGGATGAGGTTTGTAAGGTGAAAAGTTTGTAAGATGAAACAATGTTTCCCATAGGAATCAATGGAAAAGCGATTAATGCGTGCAAGCCCAAAACTCACCCCTTTTGCCAGCCGAAGGGCCCATTTTTGTGCTGCTGGGATTCCCCTGAGCCTCCCCCCCACGGGAAACCCCACCTCTGGACTTCTGTGTTTTTGCGATGCTGCGATTTCGCTGAGGCTCCCCTCGCTGGGAAACCCCACCTCCGGACTACCGTTGCCAGCGAAGCGCCCGTTTTTGCACTGCTGGGATTCCCCTGCAGCATCACAAAAACACGGAAGTCTGGAAGTGGTATCTCCCATGGAGAGGAGCCTCAGGGGAATCCCAGCAGTGCAAAAACGGGCAATTTGCTGGCAACAGAAGTCCGGTGGCGGGGCATCCCAGTGGCGGTGGCTTGGGTTTGTAAGGTGAAAATAGTTTGGAAGAAGAGGCAAAAAAAATCTTAAACCCCTGGTTTGTATCTCGAAAAGTGTGTATGACGAGGGGTTTGTAAGACGAGGTATCACTGTATTCCAGAACTCAACATACAATACATGGAAGCTGGGGAAAATGGGGGATCATATCTGCAGTCCTTTCTTCACTTTCCCAACTCTTTTGAATCCTCATTTCTGTCTTTATTTAGCCAAATTGGTTTTCCCTGCTTCATCTCTAAACAAAGTGCATTTCCTGCATAATTGGTGCATGCATTTCTGATCAGAGGCTTCCATTAGTCCCTCTAGTGGAGAGACAGCAACATGGTTTCTGGACTGGCTGGCCACCTATTGGCACATCAGCAAGGTTTATATACACATTTTTAGCCTTTGATGAGTAAAATGCTCTTAATAACCGTGAAGAAGCAGGAAGTATAGATTTTATGGTGAGAGGAAATATTTGGTTATCTTTCTTTAGCAAAGATCTTCCTGGCCAGGCAGAGGTGTAAGAGCATGGGCGTTAAGTATTAAAACTGCAATGCTTTCTAAATGATGATTCCAGATTTACCTTGTAGCATTTTATTTTCTTTAAGGAAACATTGCATTTTATTAGTAGAGCTGGGTTTCTATAATCTCAAGGCAAAAGGTTGTTAAAAAGGAGGGCAGATCAAAGGCTTTTAAAATTTTATCAGTTCTTTTTGTACAACAATAACATACCACAAACCCACGTCTTGCTTATCCTGCTTACCTTCAACCATTCCACATGTAGAATGGCCTCATGTCTTCCACTTGCAGAAACATCGGTGTGTGGATCGGTGCATGGTTTGCTACTAATTTCCTGTTTCCAGCATTTGGTATAATCACATCTGCAAAATCTGATTTTTGGGAGGGGAGGTGGAGGGAGAAAAAAAGGTCACTTTCACGAAGTTTTATTATGACATTCCCCCCCCCCAAACCCATTTCTAACATGCTCGCTTCACTGCACTTATCACTCAAGATTTTTCTGTATTCCCCACTTTTGTTTTACAAATAACCCAATCTAATGGTTGAGTGACATTATACCTATTTGTTCCATATCGTTTTTGTACCTCGTTTGAATTTGGAGGTAAGTCTACCAATCTATAATAATATTTTGTGTAGCTAGTTCTTCTCTGCTTTTTAGTTTGCAGGCCAGGATTCTGTTCCTCAGTCCCCCAAGATGTCAAAGGCAAGGGAGGCACTGTTCTCATCATAGTAGTCTGTGCCCAGTGCTAACATCATTGGAAGAATCCTGTTGCGTCGCCCTTCACATCTATATATACACTGCTTAAAAAAATAAAGGGAACACTCAAAGGACAAATCTTAGATCTGAATGATAGAAATATTCTCATTGAATACTTTGTTCTGTACAAACAGCATGTGGAATTGTCAATCAGTGTTGCTTCCTAAGTGGACAGTTTGATTTCAAAGAAGTTTACTTTACTTTATTTATTTATTCTTTGTCCAATATACAATACATATGTAAGAGAATAGACATTAAGTAATACAGTATATATATAACGATAGAAAGTAAAAAGAAGAGAAGTAGATGGGAGGGAGAGAATATATATGATATAAGAGATAAGGAGTATGTGTGGGCCAAAGAAAGAGGTGGAGAATTTTATGGAGTTTTTTTACCCATGATATGCAAGAGATTGGGCAGGGGGGAAAAACCCATCCCCTTTTGCAACTAGTTTCAGGGAAGAGGCAATTTTGCATTTCATTTTGAGGTAGCCTGGGGCTTTGGCCCCCCATGCTATGTCTACTCTTTCAGGAAGCCTAGGACTGAGGATGTTGATTTAATTTATTTATTCTTTGTCCAATATACAATACATATGGAAGAGAATAGACATTAAGTAATATACTGTATATAAAGATAGAAAGTAAAAAAAGAAGTAGATGGGAGAGAATATATATGATATAAGATAGGGAGAGAATATATATGATATATGATATAAGGAAAGGCAATTGGACAGGGGACGATAGGCACATCAGTGCACTTATATACGCCCCTTACTTGGAGTTATATTGTGTTGTTTAAGTGTTCCTTTATTTTTTTGAGCAGTATATTTAGTCTCAACATTTGACCAGTTGCTTAGTGCCTATTAGCACCAAAGGTACTTACAGCCAGCATGCAAAATTATAAGGGCTTATAATGTATAAAATTATAAATCCTAGCCCAGTGATTGTGAACCTTTTTTCCACCTGAGTGCTGAAAGCTCGTGTGCGCTTGTTATCACGCATGTGTGAGTACCCACATCCATAATTCAATGCCCGGGGATGACAAAAACGGAGTTGTATTGTGTTGGTTTAAGGGTTCCCTTTATTTTTTTGAGCAGTATATTTTTTTATTAGCAAAGATCTTCCTGGCTAGGCAGAGGTGTAAGAGCATGGGTGTCAAGTATTAAAACTGCAGTGCCTTCTAAATGTTGATTCCAGGGCTGCCTGTTAGCATTTTTTTTCTTTAAGGAATTGTTGTATTTTATTAGTAGAGCTGGGTTTATATGACTTGAAGTCAGAAAGTTATTAAAAAGGAGGGCAGATCAAAGGCTTTTAAACTCTATCAGTTCTTTTTGTACAATAGCATAAGAAAAACCCAAATCTTGATGATCCTATTTACCTTCAACCATTCCACACGTAGAATGGCCTCAATGTCTTCCATTTGCAGAAACATCTATCTAGATCAGCGCGTGGTTTGCTACTAAATTCCTGTTTCCAGGATCTGATATAATCACACCTGCAAAATGTAAGAGACAGGGTTATTTTTTTGGGGGGGGGGGAAGAGAGAAATAAGGTCACTTTCAAAGTTTTATTAAGACCCCCCCCCCAAAAAAAAACCCTTCTAACATGCTCCCCTCACTGCACTTATCACTCAAGATTTTTATGTATTTCCCACTTTTATTTTACAAATAACCCAACAAATTAATTAAAAGCAGTATCCCAATTTTTCACACAATCTTGTGCAGTGGGATTGGACTAAGTATGACTGAGTCAAACTCACCCAGGTGGCTTTCATGGCTAAGAAACTCAAGTCTTTTGCCTTCTATAGACCAAGCTGGCTTTCTTGATACAATTATTTGGGGGACAAGGCAGCATCTTGTCATCTGTTGCTTGGCCTTTTTCATATCTAGAAGGCCTATTCATTAAATGGCTATCCAATCACATTTCGTGTGAATCTAGAGCAGCGTCTTTCAACCTTGGTAATTGTCAAGGTGTGCAGACTTCAACTCTAGAATTACTCAGCCAGCCATGACAAAAATGGGAGAAACCTATTAAGTTAGCTTAGATATTATGGCAAGTACAGGTAGCCCTCAACTTATGACCCAAATTGAGCCTAACATTTCTGTTACTAAGTGCCTCATTTTGCCAGTCAATCACTGTAGTCAAGTTAGTAACATGGCTGTTGCCCATGTCTGAATTTTGATTATTTGACCATAGGAGTACTGCGAAGGTCCCAAGCATGAAAAACAGGCAAAAGTCACTTTTTCAGGGCCATTGTAACTTTTGAACACCTGCTAAACAAATTGTTAAATTGAGGACTACCTGTACTGGTGTTTCCCTAACATGGCAATCACTACCAGCAATCAAGCACTCGCAAGAGCATCTTCCTCAATTACAAATTTTAACAGGCAGGCCAGGATTCTGTTCCTCAGTCCCCCAAGATGTCAAAGGCAAGGGGGGCACTGTTATCATCATAGTAGTCTGTGCCCAGTGCTAACATCATTGGAAGAATCCTGTTGCCTGGTCCTTCCCACCTACCAAAGAAAAAAGATGCTTAATTCAATTAAACCAAAGGTACAAGAACAGATTAGCCAAAACATGGCTCAAAACAGTAACTGTGAAAGGAGCCTTGGAGTCCTACTGGATGATCCCTTATCATGAGCCAGCAGTCAAAAAAGCTAATACAATCCTTGTTTTTATAAGCAGAGGCACAGGATCAAAATCTAGGGTATTAAGTACCGCTTTATATAAAGACTTAATAAGACCACATCTGGAATTCAATTCAATTTATTCAATTTGTATGCCGCCCCTCCCGAAGACTCGGGGAATACTGCATCTGGTTGTGGCCATGTTAAAAAAACCATCCAGACTTTGGAAAAAAAGTACAAAGAAGAGCAGCTAAGATGATTAAAGGCCTGGGGACTAAAACAAATGAATAACGGTTGGGGAGCTCAACTACTCTAAGGACTGGGAGAGCGGGGACATGATCGCAGTACAGTATTCCAGTATTTGAGAGGCTGTCATTAAGGGGGGGGGGAACAGAGGGCAGGGCAAGAAACAATGAATGAAAACTAACAAAGATAAAAAAATCTGGAATTAATGAAAAACTTCCTAACAGTGAAGACACTTAACCATTTGCCTTTAGAAGTTGAAGGTGCTTTATCACTGCAAAGTTTTTAAGAAGGGACTATGGGCAGTCACTCTTCTGAAATGACATTATATCTTCTGCTTAAGCAGGGAGTTAGATCTCCAAGGTCCTTTCCAGCTCTATTCTGATCGATTTGAATCCCCATTCCATAGATCCTTCAAGGCCTTTTCGATAAGGGTCGTTATCTTCCCGCTCATATCAATAGTCCTATTTCTTATTTCAATCCTCCTTTGCTATAAGGAGTCCCCTTCCCCCCCCTCCCCGATTTTTAAAAACAAATCAACAGGTCCGGCTTTCGCTTTTTCTTTGTTAAAAAAAAATATCAATGCTGAAAGTATCACAGCAGCAAATAAAAACGACCCAAATAGCCCTTAACGGCCCCCCTGCCACCCCCACCGCGAGCTTCTACCTGCAGTTGGCCGCCATTTGAAACAGGACGGAGCGCCGGTGCACGTGGGCTTTTTTATACTGCCCGTGGCCCCGCCTTCTATTTCGCCTTAATCTCGCTCTCGCAAGACCACCACTTTACGCATGCGCGCTACTAAGGCAGGCGCGCGCGAGCCAAGGGAGATGAAGTCTCCGCCCTTCGGCCAGTCTAAATGCGCGCGAAAAGGAGGTACAGAGAAAATGCAAATGGAAACTTTTACCATATTAGTGGCATGAAGGCGAAGAGAAAATGGGGTGTTGAGTTTCTTTGGCATCCGGTTGCCTCTTTGCCAGGGCAAGGCTTAATTGATAAAGCCGTAGGACTAATTGTCTCAACTCTTCAACTTTTAAGATGTGTGGACTTCAACTCCCAGAATTCCCTCATCAGTGATGCTGGTTAGGGACTTCTGGGAGTTGAAGTCCACACCTTTAAATTGCTAAAGTTGAGACACAACTGCTTTTGGCAATGTAAACTGGAAAAGTGTTATGTACATAAGAAGTACATAAGTAACAAAAAAGTAACCAAATAGGCAGCAACGTTTAGAAATTTTAAGTTAACAACATACTACTGATCGGTTTCTTCTAAAAACAAAAGATAAAAATGCAGTCCTAATGGAATGGATTACATCCTCTAGGTCTAATTTTGGTTTTATGACTGTGATTAATGTATGTACCTTTACTAGGTTTTAAGATTAATTATTTGATTAATTATTGATATTAATTAAATTAATCTTTCCATTTACTAACTGCTGTCCTCCTTTCCAGGGTATAGAATAGAACAGAACAGAATTCTTTATTGGCCAAATGTGATTGGACACACAAGGAATTTGTCTTTGGTGCACGTGTTCTCAGTGTACATAATAAAATACATTAATCAAGAATCATAAGATACAATACTGAATGATAGTCATAGATTACTAATAATCAAATCATAGTAGGAAACAAATAAGTATAAATTCTAAAGATACAACCAATATGGTTATAGTCATAAGTGGGAAGAAATAGGTACTAGAAAGGATGAGAAGAATAATAGTAATACAGTCTGAATAATTTGACAGTGTTGTGGGAAATAGTTGTTTAGCAGTGATAGCATCGTGGGGGAGGGGAACTGTCCTTGTATCTAGTTGGTCAGGTGTGCAGTGCCCTGTTGTGTTGTTTTAAGGGTAGAAGTTGAAACAATTTATGTCCAAGATGATACAGAGGGCAAATTATTGGCTTGCAATGCAAATTTAAAGACTACAGTACATCATTTTAAAGATGAATTCTTCAAATTGGTGGAGGAAATGTATATTATGAATTAAGATTTAAGAGAGCCATTTTTTACTGTAGTGATTAAAATCACAGGCTACAAAATAGAGTTCTAATCTAGAGTCCTGTCATAGGCCCAGAAGCCAAGTGAATGACTGGATCAGTATGCTCTCTCGGCCCTAGGGCAAAAGCAATACAAACTATCTTTGAAAATGGGATTGCCAAGAAATAATGAGTCACCTGGAATCAAAACTGACTTGAAGATGCACACAGAAAATATTATTCTTGGAGGAACTATTAACCAGACCTGGGCAAGATGCGGCCTGAAGGCCGGATGCGGCCCGCCCGCTGTCTGTGACCGGCCTGCAGAGGTCAGTCCAACTTTTCTAGATAAGAACCGGGTGTTCAAGATATAATATATAATATATAATAATATACTGTATATATAAATAATATAATATATAATTTATAATGATAATATAATTAACTCAGTTCTACCCAATAATTGGATAGAACTAAGTTAATTATATTAGTCTGGCCCTCTAAAACCATCCCAATTTCTCATGCGGCCCTATGGTAAAATTAATTGCCCACTCCTGCTATTAACTATCTATCTATCTATCTATCTATCTATCTATCTATCTATCTATCTATCTATCTATCTATCTATCTATCTATCTATCTACCTACCTACCTACCTACCTACCTGCCCACCTACCTACCTACCTATTTATTAGATTTGTATGCCGCCCCTCTCCATGTACTCGGGGCGGCTAGCAACAATAATGAAACAACATATAACAAATCTAATATTTAAAATAATTAAAAGACCCATATTTAAAAAAACAAACATACACACAAACATACCATGCATAAATTGTATAGGCCTAGGGGGAAGGGAATATCTCAATTCCCCCATGCCTGACGACAGAGGTGGGTTTTAAGAGCCTTACGAAAGGCGAGGAGGGTGGGGGCAATTCTGATCTCTGGGGGGAGCTGGTTCCAGAGGGTGGGGGCTGCCACAGAGAAGGCTCTTCCCCTTGGTCCCACAAAACGACACTGTTTAGTCAACGGGACCTGGAGAAGGCCAACTGTGGGACCTAACTGGTTGCTGGGATTCGTGCGGCAGAAGGCAGTCCCGGAGATATTCTGGTCCGATGTCATGAAGGGCTTTATAGGTCATTACCAACACTTTGAATTGTGATTGGAAACTGATCGGCAACCAATGCAGACTGAGGAGTGTTGGTGTAACATGGGCATATCTTGGGAAGCCCATGATTGCTCTCGCAGCTGCATTCTGCACGATCTGGAGTTTCTGAACACTTTTCAGAGGTAGCCCCATGTAGAGAGCGTTACAGTAGTCGAGCCTAGAGGTGATAAGGGCATGAGTGACTGTGAGCAGTGACTCCCGGTCCAAATAGGGCCGCAGCTGGTACACCAGGTGAACCTGGGCAAATGCCCCCCTCGCCACAGCTGAAAGATGTTTCTCTAATGTGAGCTGTGGATCGAGGAGGACGCCCCCAGACTAATGGGTGACACTCTCTGAGAGGGTTAGTGATTCCCCCCCCCCCCCAGGCTAATGGGTGGACAGATGGAATTGTTCTTGGGAGGCAAAACCCACAGCCACTCCGTCTTATCAGGGTTGAGTTTGAATCTGTTGACACCCATCCAGACCCCAACAGCCTCCAGGCACTGGCACATCACTTCCACTGCTTCGCTAACTGGACATGGGGTGGAGATGTAAAGCTGGGTATCATCTGCGTACTGATGATACCTCACCCCATGCCCTCGGATGATCTCACCCAGCGATTTCATATAGATATTAAATAGCAGGGGGGAGAGGTCCGATGCCTGAGGCACCCCACAAAGGAGCAACCTAGAGGTTGACCTCTGACCCCCCACTCACACCGACTGCGACCGACTGGAGAGGTAGGAGGAGAACCACTGAAGAACAGTGCCTCCCACTCCCAACCCCACCAGCCGGCGCAGAAGGATATCAAGCTGTTGAGAGGTCAAGAAGCACCCGTACAGAGGATAAACCCCTGTCCTGGGCCCGCCAGAGATCATCCATCAACGCGACCAAAGCAGATTCCGTGCTGTAGCCCGGCCTGAATCCTGACTGCTGAGGGCCTAGATAATCGGCTTCTTCCAAGGACCGTTGGAGCTGGAGCGCCACCACCTTCTCAACAACCTTCCCCATAAAGGGAAGGTTGGAGACTGGACGATAGTTGTTGAGAATGGCTGGGTCCAGGGAAGGCTTCTTGAGGAAGGGGCGCACAAGTGCCTCCTTGTAGGGATCCGGAAAGGACCCCCTCCCCAAAGAAGCATTGACAATCTCCTGGACCCAGCTCCGTGTCACCTCCCTTCTGGCCGAGACCAACCAGGAGGGCCACGGATCCAGCAAACAGGTGGCGGAACTCACAGCTCCAATGGCCTTGTCCACTTCATCATGTGTCACCAGATCAAACTCTTCCCAGACAGATGGACAAGTACGGGCCCCAGTCACCTGGACTGACTCTTTGTCAGTCGACTCTGTTATCCAATTGGAGTCGAGGTCTGCTCGGATCCGAGCAATTTTATCAGCGAAAAACGTGTTAAAGTCCTCGACACTACTCTGCAAGGGCTCCCCAACTACCCCCTGGTTAAGAAGGGAGCGAGTCACCCTAAACAGAGTGGCCTGGCAGGATTCTGCTCATGCAATCAAGGCGGCATGATAGGCGCATCTTGCCACCTTGAGCGCCACTTTATAAGTCTTAATGTGAGCTCTTACAAGTGTTCGATCGGATTCGGACTTACTCTTCCTCCATCGCTTCTCCAGATGTCTCTTCTGGCTGAACCATGGAGCTCTACGGGGTCTAGTGCTGCGGAGAGGTCGCAACGGTGCAATCCGGTTGGAAGGCGCAAAAGGAGGTGGGAAATCCCACGAAGGGATTCCAGGGGCGGAGCTTTGACATCCTTCCTGGAGTCCCCGTTTCAGCCGGCAAGAGACTCTACCGAACTGTTCCAGGCCTCAGCAAGAGACTCTATCGAACTGTGGACGAGTGCATCTGGAATAACCCCAAGTGCCTTCTGAAAGCTGTCTGGGTCCATCAGGCGTCTGGGGCTGAACAACCTAATCGGTTCCACCTCCCTGCAGGGAAGGATTAGAGTCAGGAAGTCAAGCCTTAGTAGAAAATGGTCCGACCATGACAAAGGCAACACTTCTAAGCCCCTTAGTCTCAGACCATTACTCAATTGCTCAGAGAGGAATACCATGTCGGGTGCGTGCCCCCCTCGTGAGTCGGACCCTGTACTACTTGAGTCAGGTCCATGGCTGTCGTGGTGGCCATGAACTCCTGTGCCAGTCCAGAGGCTTCGCCGAGTGACGGCAGATTGAAGTCCCCCAAGACAATAAGTCTGGGGAACCCCACCGCCAGCCAGGGCTTTTGACACGCAGCTGGGAGGCAGGTACGTGAGAAACAAGCCCATCTGAACCCCTAAGTCCAACTTCACCAAGAGGGACTCACAAGCCGCAATATCTGGAGCAACGAGTCTACACAGGCAAAGGCTCTCCCTGGCTATAATAGCCAATCCTCCCCCCCTTCCCTGGGGTCGAGGCTGATGCCATATCTGAAACCCGGCTGGGCAAATTTCAGAGAGAGGAACTCCTCCCTCCGGGCCCAGCCAGGTTTCAGTCACACATGCCAGGTCGGCCTCCTCATCCAGGATCAAATCCCGGATGAGGAGAGCTTTATTTACCACCGACCTGGCATTGAGTAGCACCAGCCTGAGCCCAGGGCCAGAATTACACTCATCACCAGTGCCCAGGGTTGAGCTCACGAAGCCAGAACAAGGGATCGTTATTAAGCAGCGATCCCTCGTTCCAGAAAACACCAATAAGTTTACTGTTTCCTAGGTGAATAAGATTAGCCACAGAGGTAAAATGCTATAATTAAATTGTTTCTAATGATTTTATTGTTATTAAAATGCTTCATTTTGTATTAGTTGTGATATCTATACCAATTTCTCTTACAGTTTCCACTAAAAAAAATGTTAGATGCTTCATAAATCACATATTTGAAAACAAAACTAATTTGTTGTTATTTGCAACTACTGTCTGACTGCTTGTGACCCCTTGGGCAATGTCCCTACAGGCCTTTCTATCCTATACCATCTCCTGGAGTCCATTTAAGCTCACACTGACTGCTTCAGTGACTCTATCCATCCACCTACAGAAAGCTAAATCTTTGGCTCTCTTGGAATGAATAATCTTTTATGGTAGTAAACTGAAAAAATATAGACAAAATCAGATGTATTAACATTCATTCAATACCATCATTCACTCTTCTAACTGAGCTATTAGAAGAGCTAGATGTACCTGAACAGGTAAGTGAATCTTAAGTTTCCTAACAAACAGGAAGCTAAGCAGAATCACACCAGATACCTGTACAATTAGCACAGGCGGCCCCCAAGGCTGTGTGCTTTCTCCACTTCCATCTGCATACCAATGATTGCATCTCTAACAATCCATCTGTTAAACTACTGAAGTTGGAGGATGAAACAATAGCAATCTGACTCATTTGAAACAATGATGAATCCGCATACAGACAGGAGGTTGAACAACTAACTTTGTGGTGGGGCCCAGAACAATCTGGAACTGAATACACTCAAAACTGTAAAATGGTGGTAGACTTTAGGAGAAACCCACCAATATTTCCATCTCTTACAATACTAGACAAGACCGTATCAACAGTAGAGACTTTCAAATTTCTAGGTTCCATCATATAGCAAGATCTAAAATGGATACCTAACATTAAAAATGTCATCAAAAAAGCACCACAAGGAATGTTCTTTCTGTGCCAACTCAGAAAGTTCAAACTGCCCAAGGGGCTGCTGATACAGTTCTATAGAGAAGTGTTGGGTGAACCCAACGGGGTTCGGGTTCAGCACCCGAATTTTTTTAAAAGTTCGGGTTCGGCACCTGAGCCCGAACCGAGACTTTTGCCGAACTTCTGAGTTCGGCACTCGGGAGACTGCCGAGAAGCGCCCCCGCTCAGCTGTCACCTTCCGGAACAGCCGGGGCGCTTCCCAGTGGTCTTCCGAACCCGAACCCAAACTTTTGCCAAACTTCCGGGTTTGGCGTTTGGGAGACCGCCGAGAAGCACCCCCCACCCAGCTGTCACCTTCCGGAACAGCCGGGGCGCTTCCCAGCGGTCTTCCGAACCCGAACTCGAACCCGAACTTTTGCCAAACTTCCAGGTTCGGCGTTTGGGAGACCACCAAGAAGCGCCCCGGCTGTTTCTGAAGGTGACAGCTGGGCGGCGGCACTTCCCAGAACAGCCGGGGAGCTCTTGGCCGGTCAGGAGGCGCAAAAGGAGGTGGGGAATCCCACGAAGGGATTCCAGGGGCAGAGCTTTGACATCACTGAGACGTCCTTTCAGGAGTCCCCGTTTCAGCCGGCCAGGAAGGACGTCTCAGTGACATCAAAGCTCCGCCCCTGGAATCTCCTCATGGGATTCCCCACCTCTTTTCGCCTCCTGACTGGCCGACAGCTCCCTGGCTGTTTCGGAAGGTGACAGCTGGACGGCGGCGCTTCCTGGCGCTCTCCCGAACCCGAACTTTTTGCCGAACTTTTGCAAAAATTCGGGTTCGGGTTCAGTATACTGAACCCCGCAAAATTCGATACGAACCCGAACTTTGCAGATTTGGTTCGCCCAAC
Organism: Erythrolamprus reginae; assembly: GCF_031021105.1. NCBI lineage: Eukaryota > Metazoa > Chordata > Lepidosauria > Squamata > Dipsadidae > Erythrolamprus > Erythrolamprus reginae. Next base: position 128,561,832 of record NC_091963.1, read on the forward strand.
ACTACTACAGAGGAATTATTGAGTCTGTATCTGCATCTCTATAATTGTCTGGTTTGGTTTTGCAGCCCAATAAGATAGACATAGACTTCAGAGGATAATCAGAATTACAGAAAAAAACAATTGCTGCCAACCTGTCTTCCATTGATCACCTGTATCCTGCCATGAGTCAAAAAAGGGACTGAAGACTTTTACAGGTATCTCACATCCTGGACACAAACTGTTTCAACTCCTACCCTCAAAATGACGCTGCAGAGGACTGCACACCAGAACAACTAGAGATGAGAACAGTTTTTCCCCAAACTCCATCATTTTGCTGAATAAATAATTCCCTCACCACTGTCAAACTATTTACTAAATCTGCACTACTATTAATCTTCACATCGTTCTCATCCCCCATCCCACAAATGACTATATGACTGTAACTTTGTTGCTTGTATCCTTACAATTTATATTGACTGGTTCCTAATATGATTTGATTGCTTATTTTTACCCGGACTATCATTAAGTGTTGTACCTTATTATTCTTGACAAACTTATCTTTTATTTTAAGTACGCTGGGAGCATAGGCACCAAAGACAAATTTCAATCATACCTGGCCAATAAAATTCTATTCTTCTGTTCTATTTAAATAGTTGGCAAAATCCCAAAGACTACGAAATGTCAATATCAACTAATCAGAAGCTAACTATACAGCTTTAAGCAATAGAAAATTCTACAACAGAATTATTGTAAGTCAAAATCCTGAGGGATGTTGTCAGACAAAGTAAAAAACAAGTGACATTAAGTACTGCAGTAGGAATTATTGGTGTGCAATGGTGCTGATTGAACATTATTTCAAAGCCAGAAAAATTCTATATTTGGCCAACAGCTCCTTGAAAGTGACTTGCGTCTGGAACTTCAGCCACTGTACCAAACACTTGGTACAAAAGTAATAAATTAAAGAAAGCTAGTGAGATGTAGAAACATAGAAACATAGAAGTCTGACGGCAGAAAAAGACCCCATGGTCCATCTAGTCTGCCCTTATACTATTTTCTGTATTTTATCTTAGGATGGATATATGTTTATCCCAGGCATGTTTAAATTCAGTTACTGTGGATTTAACTACCACGTCTGCTGGAAGTTTGTTCCAAGGATCTACTACTCTTTCAGTAAAATAATATTTTCTCATGTTGCTTTTGATCTTTCCCCCAACTAACCTCAGATTGTGTCCCCTTGTTCTTGTGTTCACTTTCCTATTAAAAACACTTCCCTCCTGGACCTTATTTAACCCTTTAATATATTTAAATGTTTCGATCATGTCCCCCCTTTTCCTTCTGTCCTCCAGACTATACAGATTGAGTTCATTAAGTCTTTCCTGATACGTTTTATACTTAAGACCTTCCACCATTCTTGTAGCCCGTCTATATATATGTATATATAGGTGTGTATGTGTATTATATATACTGCTCAAAAAAATAAAGGGAACACTTGAACAACAGAATTTAACTCCAAGTAAATCAAACTGTCTGTGAAATCAAACTGTCCACTTAAGCAACACTGAATGACAATCAATTTCATTTTGTTGTCAGCACATTCAACTTTGTACAGAACAAAGTACAGTATTCAGTGAGAATATTTCATTCATTCAGATCTAGGATGTGTATTTGAGAGTTCCCTTTATTTTTTTCAACAATGTATATAGATGTAAATATATATATAAAATGACCCTTGCATCTGGGGAGAAAAACCAAGATCTACGAGATCGTTGTAGATGTATAAAGATCTACAAAGCTGTAGAATGTCTTGCTATATGAGAATATGAGAATTATATACACTGCTCAAAAAAATAAAGGGAACACTCAAATAACATATCCTAGATCTGAATGAATGAAATATTCTCATTGAATGGTTCTGTACAAAGTTGAATGTGCACAACAGCATGTGAAATTGATTGTCAATCAGTGTTGCTTCCTGTTGTGGTTGGCTCTGGCCCAGCTCCTGCCCCAGGGAATGGGGAGGTGGATGCAGGGGAAAATTCAACATGTCACAGGCCTGTGTTATTGCCGACAGAATCAGTTCAGAGTTTAGTTTCCTCGGACGAAGAAGAAGGTGGGAGTGACTCGGCAGAGGAAGGCTTGGCACGCAGCCCAGGCAGTCAATCTTCCTTATCTTCCGTTGATTCAGATGATGACATTTTGGACTCACGCAGGGGCAGAATTATGCGTAGAAGAGACCAAGTAAGAACATATTACAGGAAATAAGGGAAACCTGTGTTTGGGTGGGGCTCCAGTAATTAGGGCTGCTGCTACAAATAGCAGCATGTGGGTTTGGCTGTTGTGGAAGAATATCTGATAGGAGTTCGTCAGGAATCTGCTGGACTTTGTTGCTTTTTCACGCCTTTGAAACCAAAGCAGAGCAACGTGTGTGTGTCTCACTTCGTTGGAAGAAGAAGGGGTGTGAAGTTTCTTCACAGCTGCTAGCTAAGTACTTAATGACTGCTTAAGGGAAATTGTACAGACTACCCAGTTGTTTTGGGAAGAGTGCTCTTTGCAATACAAAAAGAGTGCTTTGTTTATTTTGATTTTTGTGATAAAGAACATTGTTTTGAATTTTCAAACGTGTGTGTGTCTGAAATTTGTACCCTTGAATTTTCGGGAGGCTCCTATCAGAGAGCCCAGCAAAACACTTCCTAAGTGGACAGTTTGATTTCACAGAAGTTTGATTTACTTGGAGTTATATTCTGTTCTTTAAGTGTTCCCTTTATTTTTTAGAGCAGTATATTTAGTTTCAACCTTTGACCAGTTGCTTAGTGCCCACTAGCACCAAAGGTAATTACAACGAGGTTGCAAAATTATAAGGGCTTATAATTTATAATTATAAAGGGCTTATAATGAATACAATTCTAGCCCAGTGATTGTGAACCTGTTTTCCCTCCCTGTTTCCCCTATCACGCACCTGCGAGTATCCACATGCAGAGAGCCTCTGGAGCAGTGTTTCTCAACATTTATTTATTGATTTGATTTGATTTGTATGCCGCCCCTCTCCGTAGAATTGGGGCGGCTAACAACAATAATAAAAACAGCATATAACAAATCTAATATTTAAAATAACTAAAAAAAACCTTATTAAAAACCAAGCAAGCACACCCACAAACATACCATGTATAAATTGTATAGGCCTAGGGGGAAAGGATATCTCAGTTCCCCCATGCCTGACGACAGAGGTGGGTTTTAAGGAGCTTACGAAAGGCGAGGAGGGTGGGGGCAATTCTGATCTCTGGGGGGAGCTGGTTCCAGAGGGCCGGGGCCACCACAGAGAAGGCTCTTCCCCTGGGTCCTGCCAATCGACATTGTTTTGTCAACGGGATCCAGAGAAGGCCAACTCTGTGGGACCTAACTGGTCGCTGGGATTCGTGTGGCAGAATCTAACCTTTCTAATGCCGCGATCCCTTAATACAGTTCCTCGAGTTGTGACCTCCAACCATAAGTCTAGCGCCAATTCCCCCAACAGAGCTTCAAGCTGATTGGCAGGAAGGTCAGAGGGACATATCCACTGTAAACGCCTGATTGGTCGGATTGTAAAAATGTGTTCCAAGGTGCCAGTATAGAAGCTTTAGTTCCTAACACCATGAGAAATTTGTCTTTTTCCCTGGTCTTAGGCGACCCCTGTGAAACGGTCGTTCGACCCCTGAAGGGGTCCCGACCCCCAGGTTGAGAACCACTGCTCTGGAGGCTCAAAATGGCCCGTTTCTTGACTTCCGGTGGGCCTGGTAGGCTCATTTTTCCCCTTTCCCCAGGCTCCAAAGGCTTCCCCTGACTCCCCTCAAGGTCCTCTGGAAACTAAAAATGCCCTCCCAGAGCCTCTGTCTGAGCCAAAAATCAGCTGGCCAGCGCGCACATGTGTGCTGCAGCTGAGCTGAGGCAGCGGTTTGTGTGCTGGAAGATATGGCTCTACATGCCACAGGTTTACCATCATTGCCGTAGCCGCAGCGGTGGGCTACTAACCGGAACGCTAAATTGCGCTAGCCGCTGCAACTCATAAGTGCTTGCGGGGCCAGCGCGATTTTGTTTCTCCACCTATGGAGGTAGCAAAATCGCGCATGGATGTGCTCGTGTTTCAGCAAGGTTTTTTTGCTTCTGCGCATGCCAAAACACGGGCGCACCTGCGTCTCCATGCACAATTTTGCTACCTCCATAGGTGCTGAAGCAAAATCGCACTGGCCCCGCAAGTATTTATGAGCCGCCACGGCGAGTGCAATTTAGCGTTCCAGCTAGTAGCCCACTGCTGCCTAGCCCCATCCCATGGTCATGTGACTTCATTTTGGGTGTTAGGCAACCAGGCTGCATTTACAGACACTTATAGTACCCTGCAAACACATGACCGCAATTTACGATTATTTAACTAAATACCAGCATTTACTGAACAGTTTTCGGCAAAAAATGCCCCATAGCAAACAACGGATTTGCTTAATGATCCTTTACTCCACTATGTTTGCTTAGCTATCACTTTGAAAAAGGCCATAAGATTCTGTCACAGTGATGTCCTGCTTTAGAACCATCGTGATTTACAGCCGTAATAGGCAGCCCTAAAAAAAACAAAACCCCTCCTAAAACCAAAAGAAATATATTCTGTCTTTCACAAACATCTTCATCTTGTTGACAATTTTGGAAAAATCTTCGGCTTGTCTTGAGGCTGATTCTCTGAAAATCCCTAGCATGCTCTTCTTCCGAAGTTCCCAAACAAGGGACAGTCATTTTTCTCCGTGGTCTTTAAACAAGCACACACCCTAGGCAGTTCATGCCCTCAAAATGGCAACACAAGGGACTGAAATGAGATACACCCCCGAAATAGACGTTGAATTCCTGATCCAGAAGCTGGACTATGCCGTGGAAGCAAATGTAAGAACATTTTACATTCACAAAAGGAGAAGGGGCAGAACAAACAAAACCTAAAGTTTTGATTTTCTGCTAGACTTCCTAATATAGCCATTTCTACCCGCAGGAGAGGGTTGCCACAGCTATTGTAGAAGTTGCTGCTTTACCCGCAGAAGTTGTTGGTAAGAATGCACAGGGAGACTAAGCTTCTGCCGTAACGACCACTTGGCCAGCCCAGAATGGATTACCTTCATCTGGAGTTTGGAATCTGAGCTTTCACTGGTTTTAAAAAAGAGTAAGTGCTTAGTTCTTCTTATAATCATGTGGTGGGGGCAGGAATTATTGGTATTTGCTAACGGCAGGTCTGCGAACAAGAGTTTCTGTACAGAAAGTCCTCAACTTATATTTATTTATTTATTTTATTTATTTATTGGATTTGTATGCCGCCCCTCTCCGCAGACTCCGGGCGGCTAACAACAGTAATAAAACAGCATATAATCATAATCCAATACTAACAACAGTTAAAAACCCATTATTATAAAAACCAAACATACATACAGACATACCATGCATAAAATTGTAAAGGCCTAGGGGGAAAGAGTATCTCAATTCCCCCATGCCTGGAGGCAGAGGTGGGTTTTAAGCAGCTTACGAAAGGCAAGGAGGGTGGGGGCAATTCTAATCTCTTGCTTGTCTTTATAACCATTTGTTTAAATTATAACCATTTCTTTAGAGACCGTTCAGAGCAGTTGGGGGTTCCTGCTCCCGCTGCTACTGGTGCACTGCGTGTGCGGCTCTATCTGCCGCGCGTGTGTCCAAGCAAGGTTTTGCACATGCACATGCGCAGGAAGAAAAATTTCGCGAGTGGACACATGCATGAGATTCCGATGATTTTTTTGCCTCTGCGCATGCACAGAAGCAAAAAAAATTAGCTGAATTCTCTCTTGCGCAGCCTCTCGCGATATTTTGTTTCCTGTGCATGCGCAGAAGTGAAATCTTGCTCGGACATACATGATGGAGATGCAGAGCTGTGCACACCGCTCAATTTTTGCTACCATATGATGGCGTCAACCGTACAAGTAGGAACCCACTATTGGTTCAGAGTTACAGTGTCACAAAGTGATGAGACGTCCTTGTATTTAAGGCCATTGCAGCACGTCACGTGATCTAAATCTGAGCACTTGGCAATGTACATAAACCGTATTTATGATGGTTGCAGGGTCTTGGAATGATCCAGTTGCCGTTTTGCAATCTTTCCAGCCAATTTCTGACCAAGTCAATGAGAGAGACCCTCTTTGATTAACAACTCTGTAATTTATTTAACAAGTGCAATGATTTTCTTAAGAACCCTGGCAAACAAGGTTGTTAAAATAAGGTGAACTCACTTAACAACCGCCTTGCTTAACAATGGAAATTCTGGTCCCAATTGTGATATGTAAGCAACATGAGAAAATATTATTTTACTGAAAGAGTAGTAGATCCTTGGAAGAAACTTCCAGCAGACGTGGTAGATAAAAACACAGTAACTGAATTTAAACATGCCTGGGATAAAAATATATCCATCCTAAGATAAAATACAGAAACTAGTATAAAGGGCAGACTAGATGGATCATGAGGTCTTTTTCTCACGTCAGACTTCTATATTTCTATGTAAGTCAAGGACTACTTGTAATAAGGATTGAAAAAACGCCTTAAAATTGTGCTTTCTGGGTCCCCCCCCCCCCCCTTATTACATACTACTTGCCAACTGCTCTTAATATACAGTATATCCCAATGTCCTTATGTTCCTTTCATTCAGGCAGTCAACATGCACGCATACATATGCACATGTTTCAGACCGTGAAGCTAGAATTCGATATGCCGAAACAAAATAGATCAGCCAGTTTTACTGACAACCCCAGCATATTCCTGGTCCTGCACAGATCAGTTTACTCTGGTTGTATGCTTTCCATTGTAGTTATTTGTAGTTTTAGGATGGAGCTTTATACTTTGGGCTCTGTTCCCCCCCACCTCCCGGCCCCCTGCTTCCCTATTTATTTCATGTGAGTGTGTTGGTTTTCGTTGGTGGTGTTCCTAGCACAAATTGGTCACAAGAGTAATTTGTCTACCCTGGTGTCTTGGAGAATTTGGAGAGAGAGAAAAATCAGAATCTGTTCCCTTATGTATGCCCCGTCAGTTTCCTGGAATAGAAAAGCTGTTCTCTCCCAACTTTTGGAAAAGATCCAGGGGTACAGCTGTGGCAGCTGTCGGGGCGTGGAGGGACCAAGAATCTGCTGGGACAGCACGTAAAGATCAATGCTATGCCTGTCTGTCTGGGACACTGAATAGCAAAGGTAACAGCTTCCTCTTAGCAGGTCCCAGCTACAGGACTGTGCAATGCTCAGAGCTAGCTAGGATAAGTGGCTTGGTAACAAAGGGTTAACTAGTCCTTCCCCCCACTTCCAACCCCCCCCACCTTCCTGAAGTTTGACATTCCCCAGCAAGGAGGAATTTTCCAGGCCTAAATTCATCTCCTACCAGCAACAGCCCTTTTTTCCAAGTTTGGAAAACACTGGAAGACTGGAAATTGCAACAGCATGAAAGAGAAAGCAGAAACGAGCAAGGAAGACGGGAAAGGTAAGTTCAAGTAACTTGTGAATGTGTGCAGCAGTTATGAGAGAGAATGAGCATAATAACTTGAACGATCAGGGGAGAAGTTAGGCTCCAGAGGCCACTCCATCTATGGGAAGAAAAACAGAGCGGAGAGGAAGAAAAATGCAAAAAGGAATAGGAGGAGAGCAAACATTGAGGGATGTGTGTGCTGTGTGAAGAGAGACATAGCAGAAGCAAGTTATTGTGGCAGGGAAGAGCGTGCAGGGTTCAAATCTTGGTCTCACTGTCCATGAACTGATCCACTGCATCACATCTCCAATTAGGAAAGTGGAAATGATTGTACAACTTGTTTCATAGTGTTGTAAAAATTAGGAACAGTTAACTAAAAAAAAAAAAAATTGCTGTCATGACATTATCCAGACCACAATTATTTATCTGTAACACATCATGCGCTTTGTACTGTAAAAAAGAATTGTTGCTTTTTGCAATTTGGCAATAGCAAAACTTGTACTGGGTACTATAAAAATATGGGGGGAGGAGAGGGGCTAGGATTAAAACACCAATTAAATCAATACTGACTGGCCGCTGGCCAGTTAATCCCAATTTAGTAATATTTAAACTGGAGTAGATGCTCTACTTTAGATAGTTTAGCGGATTTATCTGCATGCACACAGTTATTTGGGGAATAAATGTTAGATTTTTGTATATGGACAATAAAATAATGTTGCATCATTTTAATGATAAGTAGATGATTGACTGATTAGATAGATAATCAATAGATCTGAGATGCAAAAGATCCACCAATTGTTAACATACTAGAATGTTTAAAAATCATTATTTTTGACAAGTACATGTCCTTGACTAAGTGGTGATTATTTCTAATGAAATGTATTTCTGAGATTATCTTTACTCCAAGTCGTATTTTATCACAGTTTTTATTGCCATAATTTTTATTGTTTTGCTACTTTCAAAACATTGCATTATTCCCTGCTCTTAGGGTTTTTAAAAGACCTTTAAATGGAAATGTTTAGCTCTTTGGTAACTCCCATCGAATGATTGACTGAAAAGAATCAGGGTAAAATAGGATTAGGTAGGAAGATATATTTAATTGTTTGAAAGTACAGAAGGTGTTTTCATCACAAAACTTGTGTAGAGAAAAAAGGAGAATTTGGAGACCCACCCGATGTAGAAGACTGATTACTTTTAAACATTTAATCTTAAATATTAAAAGAGGAGGACAAATAGTAAAAAGCTATCAGGGATAAGTGAGGAAGGGGAAGAGATAAAGGGGGAGGATGATACTGAACTAGAAGGAGGTGCTATGAGTTAGTGAGGGTGGCAGGCACGGATGGAGAATTGGGAGGCAAGGAAAGGCAAGAGAGAGAGAGAGAGAGAGGAAGGTGGGAAGGGAGTTGGGGTAAGGGTGGCTGGGAGGAAGAGCGGCACAGCTAAGTCCTCCCTGGCACCTGCCCCAGCTCTCTCTCTCTCTCCCCTCCACCATCCCCACTGGTGCTGAGCCACCAACCAGCGTTCCACATGCTCTGGAACTGAGCGAGCGGAGCACGGGGACGGGCAGGATGGGGGCTCCACCAGAAGGTAGGTTTTCCAGCCAGAATTAAAATTGCTCAATGGGCATTTGAAGAAGTGGGTGGGGGTGGAGGGGGGCAGAGGAAAGGGGTGGGCCCAGAAAATGAAAGTTTGGGATACACTCGGAGAGTGGCCGTGTGTGTGTGTGTGTGTGTGGTGTTGTGTGCATGTGTGTGTGTGTTCAATCTTGTTCAAACTACTATTTGCCACATAGATTGGATTCTAGCTCCTATGGCAGGGGTCCTCAAACTTGGCAACTTTCAGACTTGTGGACTTCAACTCCCAGAATTCTCCAGCCACAAGACTGAAAGTTGCCAAGTTTGGAGACCTCTGTCCTATGGTATCCAGCCGGCAAGGGATGATGGGAATTGTAATCCAACACATCTGAAGGATTTTTCCAGGCTTGGGAGAGTCCACTTTCCTGCCTGCGATTGTTATGCAAAATAAATGGAGGAAAAGTTTATAGATTTTACTATACAATGGGGTGCAAACAGGGATGGTTAATTGCTTTAAGTCAAGGAAGAGGTATTATTTATCCTGGTTTTTCCAATATTGTCCCCAATCCTGTAGAATAAAACACAGTGTCAACTGTCCTATTGGCAAATCCAGGAAAAAAGAGCTTTTGGGGGGGATGGATGAACATTTTTTGAGAAAGGAAAAAAAAGAGGATATCTGTACCTATAAATTTGATGCTGGGTAGAATCCCAAAATTCAGCTTAAATTATTCTTACATTGTTTTTGCTTTATTTCCTCTTATCTGATTGTGAGCAATCCTATACTGCAACCAAAGTATTGGATTTCAGAAAAACAAATTTTAATGCAATGGGGGAATATTTAAATAATGAATTAAAGGGGAGGGATAAAATGGCAGGAGCGAGCACCCAGTGGACTGTATTAAAAAAGGCCATCTTAAAAGCCACAAGACTTTATGTAAAGCAAGTAACTAAAGGTAAAAGGAAGAAGAAACCGCTATGGTTTAGAAATGATGTAAGGGCTATAGTCAATGAAAAAAAGGCTGCCTATAGGAGGTATAAAGAATCTGGAAGTATAGCTGATAGAGAGGTGTATAAAATGAGACAGAAGGAGGCGAAACAGATAATATATGCTGCTAAAGCCTCAAAAGAGGAAGAAATAGCAAAATCTGTAAAGAAGGGGGATAAAACCTTCTTCAGATATATTAGTGATAGGAAGAAGAAAAACTGCAGCATCACAAAGCTTAGTACCGGGAATAATACATGCATTAATGGGAATAAGGAGATCGCTGACCATTTCAATAGCTACTTCTGTTCAGTTTTCTCAAAGGACACCTTACAAAATAATACTATAGAGGGATATAGCATTGCTTCCAGCTGTACGGATTCAGCTCCAGTGATCTTAGAAGCCGATGTCTTAGAAGAACTTGAAAGATTAAAGATAAATAAGGCAATGGGTCCAGATGGCATCCATCCCAGAGTTCTTAAAGAACTCAGATCTGTCATTGCTACCCCCCTGACTGATTTGTTTAACCAATCCCTGTTAACAGGAGATGTTCCTGAGGATTGGAGAATGGCCAGTGTTGTGCCTATCCACAAGAAGGGCAGTAGAGAAGAAGCTGGAAACTACAGGCCATTTAGCTTGACATCAGTTGTAGTTAAAATGATGGAGACTCTACTCAAAAAGAGGATAAATCAGCATCTAAAAAACAATAACTTATTGGACCCAAATCAGCATGGCTTTACTGAAGGCAAATCGTGTCAGACTAATCTCATTGAGTTCTTTGACTATGTCACAAAGGTGTTGGATCAAGGTGGTGCCGTGGATATTGCCTATCTGGACTTCAGCAAAGCCTTTGATACGGTTCCACATAAAGAGCTGATAGATAAATTAGTGAAGATTGGACTTAATCCCTGGATAGTTCAGTGGATTTCAAGCTGGCTGAAGCATAGACATCAGAGAGTTATTGTTAATGGCGAGTATTCTGAGCAAAGACAGGTTACAAGCGGTGTGCCACAAGGGTCTGTTCTGGGTCCTATTCTTTTTAATATGTTTGTGAGTGACATAGGGGAAGGTTTGGTAGGGAAGGTTTGCCTATTTGCCGATGACTCTAAAGTGTGCAATAGGGTTGATATTCCTGGAGGGGTCTGTAATATGGTAAATGATTTAGCGTTACTAGATAAATGGTCAAAGCAATGGAAACTGCAGTTTAATGTTTCCAAATGTAAAATAATGCACTTGGGGAAAAGGAATCCTAAATCTGAGTATTGCATTGGCAGTTCTGTGTTAGCAAAAACTTCAGAAGAGAAGGATTTAGGGGTAGTGATTTCTGACAGTCTCAAAATGGGTGAGCAGTGTGGTCGGGCGGTAGGAAAGGCAAGTAGGATGCTTGGCTGCATAGCTAGAGGTATAACAAGCAGGAAGAGGGAGATTGTGATCCCCTTATATAGAGCGCTGGTGAGACCACATTTGGAGTACTGTGTTCAGTTCTGGAGACCTCACCTACAAAAAGATATTGACAAAATTGAACGGGTCCAAAGACGGGCTACAAGAATGGTGGAAGGTCTGAAGTATAAAACGTATCAGGAAAGACTTAATGAACTCAATCTGTATAGTCTGGAAGACAGAAGGAAAAGGGGGGACATGATCGAAACATTTAAATATGTTAAAGGGTTAAATAGGGTTCAGGAGGGAAGTGTTTTTAACAGGAAAGTGAACACAAGAACAAAGGGACACAAGCTGAAGTTAGTTGGGGGAAAGATCAAAGGCAACATGAGAAAGTATTATTTTACTGAAAGAGTAGTAGATCCTTGGAACAAACTTCCAGCAGACGTGGTTGGTAAATCCACAGTAACCGAATTTAAACATGCCTGGGATAAACATATATCCATTGTAAGATAAAATACAGGAAATAGTAAAAGGGCAGACTAGATGGACCATGGGGTCTTTTTCTGCCGTCAGTCTTCTATGTTTCTATGTTTCTATCAAATTTTTATTGCCTTCCCTCCGAATTCTGGGTGGCTTCTGTGGTTCTCTTTCCTCCCCATTTTATTCTGACCACAGCCCAATGACAGGAAGGAAAAACTAAGAGAGAATGCAGCATGAAGAGTTAGAAAGCAAGACTATAATTTGTGGGGCTGATATTTGGGGGTGGGGGGGAGAGAGAAAATTGGCTGTGTGTGGTAGCTATAATGCTTGGGACTTTCTGGACCGTAGATGGCAGTCGGGGAGTATTTATCAACCTTAGCAGCTTGAAGATATGTGGACTTCAATCCCACAATTCCTTAGCCAACAAGCTGACTGGGGAATTCTGGGAATTGAAGTCTACACAGCTTCAAGCAGCCAAGGTTGAGAAACACTACACTGGAGTAAAGCAATGCTCCAATTAAAGTTGGCCAAGGCCTCTGCTGTTAGCAAAAGGATCATTAAATTTGTGGTGTTGGTTGAAACTAATCCTTGGATAAGTCCACGTGGTTTGGATTTGGGGGTGATTTCGGATGCTTCCCAGTGGACAATTCTTAGCGCTATTGTTAGGGAAAAAAATGTAAACAAATGAATGGGTTTTTTAAAAGATGAAAGAGCCAGGACAAAACAATTGACAGGAATATACGCAGAGGTTTCTGCATGGGAAAAAAAGTGGGATTTTGATGATATGGTGGTAGCTGCCATCTTGACTTTTTTGACTTCCTCCGGCATCCATACTTATTTGGAAACTTGGAAGTGCTTTTCAACAATTCCAACAGGTTGATTGAATAAGAAAGTCCCCTTCTAAAACAAAGCAGTATATTCAAGACAGGGGCGGATTCCTGTTACCGCCACTACTGGTGCACTACGCATACAGCTTCAGTTAACTTGTGTGGGTGCGCGTCCCAGCATGTCTGTGAGCTTTTGGCAATTTTTTTTGTTTCTGCGCATGCGCAGAAGCAAAAAGTCACCCAAATCTCTCTCACACATTTGTCCGCTCGCAAGATTTTGCTTCCTGCTCATGCGCAGAAGCAAAAACATGGTGGGACGCATGCACGAGTGCATGCAAGATAACCGAAGCTGCGTGTGCAGTGAAGCGATCACTACCGGTGTGGCATTCTTTACCATACCGATAGCAACCCGCTACTGGTTTGCTGACCATTTGTAGCGATTTGTTGCATTTGTTTAAGCGGGATCTGATTGTGTAAATTATTTCAGTTCGATTTGGATAAAGTTAACTAAGTGCTGATCATACATTGATGGGGAAAGCTGCCAAAATTAATTTTTCTACTGAGTTAAAACCCGCCCCTCCTAGAAAAATGAAATATTTTAGGATATACTAGAAAGCTGTGGTGAGCTCCTACTGGTATGGCTAATTGTGCGCAGCTCTGCGGCTCTGGCGCGTGAGTGTGGGATGGAGTTCAATTTTGCTTTCCCGGATCTTGCAGAAATGTGTGCGCATGTGTGTCCCTATGCAAGAGTTCACTACCTGCACAGGTGCCTGAAGCAAAATGCGCTCGATCCGCGAGCCGCATGCCATAGCCGCAGAGCCGTGCGCAATTAGCCATTCTGGTAGGAGCCCACCACTGCTAGAAAGGCAGAATATTTCCCCAAAAGGAGAAGATCATACACATCGGCAAAAAGAATCAGAGCTCTAAATATGAACTGAATAATCAAATTATCACAGATAACCCCCATTCGGTTAAGGACCTCCGAGTACTAATTACAAAAGACTAAGTGCCAAAGCCCACTGCAACAACATCGCCAAGAAGGCTTCAAGAGTTGTTAACCTAATCCTATGTAGCTTCTGCTCTGGAAATCTCACACTATTTACCAGAGCATACAAAACTTTTGCCAGACCCAACCTAGAATACAGCTCATCTGTTTGGAACCCATACCGCATCTCAGACATTAACGCCCTCGAAAATGTCCAGAGATATTTTACCAGAAGAGCCCTGCATTCCTCCTCTCGTAACAGAATACCGTACGAAACTAGACTTACAATCCTGGGCCTAGAAAGCTTAGAACTAAGATGCCTTAAACATGATCTAAGTATTGCCTACAAGATCATATGCTGCAACATCCTGCCTGTTAACGACTACTTCAGCTTCAACCACAACAATATAAGAGCACATAACAGATTCAAGCGCAATATTAACCGCTCCAAACTTGACTGTAAAAAATACAACTTTAGTAATAGAGTTGCTGAAGCGTAGAACTCATTACTGGACTCTGTAGTATCATCCCCTAACCCCCAACATTTTACCCTTAGACTGTCCACGGTTGACCTCTCCAGATTCCTAAGAGGTCAGTAAGGGGCGTGCATAAGTGCACTAGAGTGCCTTCCGTCCCCTGTCCTATAGTCTCTCCTATATCCCATATATCTTCTCTTCTATCTCTATATCTTTCTTCTATTCTCTCATCAATTTATTTTATCCTATATTCTCTCTTCTATTCTTTCTCTAATTCTCTTTCCTCGAAGGTGTCCTCTATTACCTTCATTGTGTATTATTGTGTTTTGGACTGACTGACTGACTAACTAACTAACTAACTAACTAACTAACAATAAAATTAACTAAAATTAACTAAAATATACATTAAATTAAATTAAATTAAATTAAATTAAATTAAATTAAATTAAATTAAATTAAATTAAATTAAATTAAATTAAATTAAATTAAATTAAATTAAATTAAATTAAATTAAATTAAATTAAATTAAATTAAATTAAATTAAATTAAATTAAATTAAATTAAATTAAATTAAATTAAATTAAATTAAATTAAATTAAATTAAATTAAATTAAATTAAATTAAATTAAATTATAAATAAAATAAAATAAAATAAATACCAGAACTCAGCCCCCAACTGTTGTCAATTAAGGACTGAGCCAGTCTATTCGACATAACAAAGATAGGATTAGCCTCTTCCCATCTCACTACAGTAGTCCCTCACCTATCGCTGGTGTTACGTTCCAGACCTGGCCGCGATAGGTGAAATCCGCGATGGGGAATTTATCGACTGATAGTACTTATTTAAGTATTTGTATTGTAATTGTTTGGTAAGTTTTCATTGTTTTAAGTGTTTATAAACCCTTCCCACACAGTATTTATTTTAGATACAGTATTTAAATACAGTATTTACAATTTTAGATATTTTTTTTTTAAAAAAACCCTGCCAATCGAGTTCGGCGGGCTGTTTAAATCTGCCGATCGACTTCGTCAGAAACCCGCGATGAAGTGAAGCCACAGTAGGTGAAGCGCGATATAGCGAGGGACTACTGTATATGCCATCTGGGAAGATCGCATCAGCCAGCACTCAAACAAGCCCGGTGGAAGCAGACAAAAGCCTACAAAGTTAGCCAAGACCCCTGCCGCCCCCCCCTCCCAGAGTCTTGACAGCCAATGGGATACATTTCCTGTGCAGGAAGAGGAACTCTTAAGGTGGGGCCCCCAACAGAAGGTATAAAACTCAGGCACTCTTAACATCACAGACTTTTATTTCTTTTCACCCAACATCTTGAAGCATGTGATTGCCTTTTCTGGTTCAGGAACTCAAGCCACCATTAAACCATCTTTCCAAGTAGTCACCATGTTTCCAGTGGTTTCCCCCCCCCCATTTGGAACTGAACCCAGATGGGCAATTTTTGGTAACATAGAAACATAGAAGACTGACGGCAGAAAAAGACCTCATGGTCCATCTAGTCTGCCCTTATACTATTTCCTGTATTTTATCTTACAATGGATATATGTTTATCCCAGGCATGTTTAAATTCAGTTACTGTGGATTTACCAACCACATCTGCTGGAAGTTTGTTCCAAGCATCTACTACTCTTTCAGTAAAATAATATTTTCTCACGTTGCTTTTGATCTTTTCCCCCAACTAACTTCAGATTGTGTCCCCTTGTTCTTGTGTTCACTTTCCTATTAAAAACACTTCCCTCCTGGACCTTATTTAACCCTTTGACATATTTAAATGTTTCGATCATGTCCCCCCTTTTCCTTCTGTCCTCCAGACTATACAGATTGAGTTCATTTTCTAACACTTACTAAAGAAACATTGCCTGAATTTGCTTTCCCTCCTCTCCTTCTCTCTTTGTATAATATATCCCCCATTCCTCTGCTTTGTAAAATATATATCGTCTTGGTTATGCATCAAAAAACAGGGAATATCCCACAATCCCTATTCGTAAGCCAATTTGGGAGCCTTTATTCCCCCTCCCTAATGAACAGGGGAGAAATTAGTCATGATTCAGGCGATCTGAAACCAAAGGAAAAACTGAAGTCGTAAACTTTAACCATCTTTGACTGACTTGGAACTGAGATTCTAAGCGTCGTGGACAGTCAAGGAGTGCCAAGTGCTTTCATTTTGACCATCGAAGAAAATTTGGGTAGATCTTGGAAAGCTGGCAAGTCAGTTCCTAGAATTTGCTTTGCCTCCACCCTGCTGTGGGAAATAAAGAAACAGCCTCCATCTGGCAATTTTCACCAGTTTTGGGTTTTTTTCAAAACTTTCCCCCCTATTTTTTCTTAGTTGGAAGGAAAACTGCACGCAACGCAGCCAAATTTGGGAGGCAGAGAGGAGCCATTTCCCCTAAAACAAATCCCAGCCTTTGCCAACTCCAGCTGGGAGCTGCCTTCTCTCCCCTCTTCTTAATTTCCAGGTCCTTTTTTCTTTCTTTTTTGGCTTGTGGAAAAAGCCATTGGAGCCAGAATAAAATTAAATCGCAGTGCTGGATCTCAGTGGTAGGAGGGGAGTTTAATGTAGTCCTAGAGGCTACAAGGAATAGAAAATGGAAGAAAGGGCCATTCCATCTACCCCAGTAATGGAGCCTGGATAAGGAATAACTTTGCTGGTATAAAATCTCTGAATAATATGTGAGTTGTTCAGAGCCTTTTAAACTGAGAAATACATAGTTTAGAAAGGCAAATATACACTTCGTGGCAGGACTGCTAAATCTTTAACAACTTCTGGCACACAACTGTTCAACAGATGTAGATTTTGGACGCGCTGGCGGGGAAGAACGTATCTGCTGATGATATCACATTATTTAGAGAAGTTAAAAACAACATGGGAGCTGGACAGAGTTTAAAACGAACAACTCCAAAATGCAGGAATGAGAAGAATATAGCAAATGCAATGTAGTGTAACGGTGTAACTAAATGTAAAATGCTAAGGTGCAAAAAAAAAATAGGGGGGGGGCTTAGTTGGACCATCAAATATAAAATATAAAAAATATAAAGTCAATTTGATCTAGCAGTTAAAGTACTGGCCTAAAAACTAGGAGATTGTAAATTCAGGATCTGCTGGAGGTATGAAAGCCAGCGGGGTGACTTTGAGTTGTTAGTCACTCTCTCTCAGCCCAACCCACCTCTCAAGGTTGTTGTTGTGCGGGAAAAGGGAGGAAGAAAGACTACTATTATTGTTAAATCAGAGGCTGGAGGCTCGGGAAGGTTAACAGCTCTTTATTTGCATTCAGGAACAGTTGAAGTGACTAGCTCGCTGGTAGAAAGTGACTTGAGAAACAAGTGGCAAAACCCGCACCTTATATACATTGTTACTAGCGCAGGGATTGGTGACAATGTTCTCATTGGTCGCGCCCAGGCTTCCCATTGGTTGTGCTAGCAGGCTGCTTATTGGGCGCCCTGCTCCAATCAGCTCTCACCTTTATTATACAGCTTGCAAACATAACACCATTTTAAAGGACAAACATAACAATTATGTTTTCTATGCCTTGAGTTATTTATAAAAATGAAAAAGCTTAACAATCTTAACAAACGCATACCATATTTTTCAGAGTCTAAGCATCTAATACACCAAATAAAGCCATTTTTGGCCCTCTGGAGCCGTGCCCCATTTTTGCAAAAAACAGTTCCATTTTTCACAAAAATGGACTCCGCAGAGGGTTTGGGAGGCTTGCAAAGTACTCCTAGGGGCTGGAGGAAGGCAGAAACAACCCCATTTTTCAGTAATGGGCAGCCAAAATTTTTACTGCCACACTGTGGGTGTGACTTATTTTGTGGGCATGGCTTAATGGTTATGTGACTGGGTAGGAGTGGCTTGCCGGCCATGTGACCAGGTGGGAGTGGCTTGAATGATTATCATCATCCAAGTGAACTGTTAAGTCCTTGACTTACAACCTTACCAGTGTCGCTCGCTGAGGTGACAATTTGCTTCATGTTTCCCACGCTCTCCTTCCTGTGTCGCTCCTCCACCTCAGGCTGGATAGCTAGGCGAACGGGTGCTTCCAGAAGCATCAATACCGCCAGCGCCGCTTCCACCCACGCCTTCTGCTTGCACCTCAGGCGGGAGGTGGCCACGTGAGGCTGGAGGGGAGCTGGGCAGCAGAGAGGGAAGCTTGTGTGAGGCCAGGAAGGAGGAAAGAGGAAAAAAGCAAGTAGCGCAGACACAGCAGAAGCAGCAGGGGAAAAAAGGAGAGTCGAACAGAGACCAGTAATCCAGGAAGTGACAGACACCGATCAGCTGGAGCTGTGCACGTATCTTCATTTTTGCTAGTGGAACTGCGTTCCATCCTGTCCTGCCTGCTGCTCATCCCTGCCGTTTTTGCAAAAAAACAGGTCATTTTTTTTGCAAAACCAGAGGCATTTTTGCTTTGCCCCCAGGCCCCAGGAGTACTCTCCAGGCTTCTCGAACCCTCTGCGCACCCCATCTTTTCAAAAAATGGGTGAAAAACAGGCCATTTTTTGCAAAAACGGGAACACTTTTGCCTTCTCCCAGGAACACTCTACAGATCTTTCAGAGCCTCGGCACAGTTCATTTTTGTGAAAAAACGGGGTGCACAGAGGGTTTGGGAGGCCTGCAAAGTGTTCCTGGGGATTGGGGGAAGGCAAAACAGACCCCATTTTTGCAACAAAAAAAAACAGGCCTATTTTTGCAAAAAAACCCAGAACACATAGAGGTTTTGAGAGGCTTGCAGAGTGCTCCTGGGGGTTGGAGAGGATAAGACCTTTTTTTTCTTACTTACTTCTTTGAAATCTTGGTGTGTCTTATACACCGATGCACCTTATATCCCAAAATATTGTAATCAGTTTCTGTGGAATATCTGTTATTCTGAGATATACTTTGGGATTCAGATGGGTTTACTAAATTCCCACCATTGGAATGTTATGTGCCTCCCACTTTCCAATGTGGCATTTTGCAGATATGGGATTCCAACTCACGGTTGCCATTTTAAACAAGGCTGCTGAATTGCATTAGAAAATCTATTTCTCACCTGGTATCTCTCATTTTAGTGGCCAGCATCATTAACCATATTGATTGGAGGCTTTGGGAGAATTCAGGGCATCTGAAAGGCTGCAGTTTCCAAAGCACTTTGGATTATAATTTAAACATATTATCATGAACTAGAAAGAAGCACTGTTGGAAGAAGAAGCAACATTAATTGTTCTTGGAGAAAATGTTACAATGCTTGGACTTTTTTTACTTAAGAAAATGGAGGGGGGCAGCATATAAATCCAATATCCGTCCGTCCGTCCAGCCAGCCAGCCAGCCAGCCAGCCAGCCAGCCAGCCAGCCAGCCAGCCAGCCAGCCAGCCAGCCAGCCAGCCAGCTTTTTATAGGATTTGTTTAAAGCCTGAAAATGGGTTAATTGATTGGTTACCAAACTTTCATTCCATCTCCCCTTTGGTGCTACAAACTCATCCTCACCACCCCCACCCCTTTCCAGTGGGCGTGGCTTGATGGTCTGGTGACTACCTGGGTGTGGCCAACTTGTAAAATGTTGTGAAACCTACTTAACAACATTCTTGCTTAGCAACCAAAATGTTAGGCTCAATTGTGGTCATACGTCTTCTTTCTTTCTTTCTTTCTTTCTTTCTTTCCTTCTTTCTTTCTTCTCTCTTCTCCATTCTTTCTTTTTCTTTCTTTCTATCTATCTTCCTTCCTACCATTTTTCTTTTCCTTTCTGTCTGTCTGCCTGCCTTCCTTCCTACCTACCAACTCTTTCTTTCTTTCTTTCTTTCTTTCTTTCTTTCTTTCTTTCTTTCTTTCTTTCTGTCTGTCTGTCTGTCTGTCTGTCTGTCTGTCTGGAATAGATCTTAGATAAAGTAGCCTGTGGAGAATTAGGGGAGAAATATCTGGACTGTAACTAGACTATACATATTAGGCATTTTGATAAACTATATAACTTGATGGGTTTTGATTCAATATTAAGTTACCAGATCTGAGCTGTAAATGCAGGATGACCACCAAATGGCTGCAAATGTTTCTTTAAAACCAGTAACCCAACTGAGCAGGAAAGCAGTTAAAACCATCATTTTTGTAGGCTTACTGAATGAATCTCTGCTTCTATGCAATGACTTAGAGATACAGTACTTGCTTAGTATCTCTGTAGTATGTCTTCTTCCTGCTACATTGTTGAGCTCCATTTTTAAAAAAGTCTACCAGATTACAAAGACAAGAGCTGCTAAAAAAAGAAGAGAAAACAAATCACAGTTGATTTGCTCTGCTCACTTTTGAGACTAATTACCTTATTTCTGGTTTTCTTGCAACTGTAATTAAAATATAGCCTTCAATCTCAAACATGAATGCTCCATAAATACGTGGGCAGAAGAGAGAAGAAGTAAGGGATCTGTCTGAATGCAAAATCGGATTCACACCTCAAGCATCACAAGCAACTGTGTCCTCTTCGCCGACGATGTAAAACTCTTCAACACCACCGATAACACAACTACTCTCCAAAAAGACCTTGACGCTGTTTCTGAGTGGTCTAACACATGGCAACTCCAAATCTCAACTAGCAAATGCTCTGTCCTACACATTGGGAAGAAGAATCTGAACTCCAAATACTAACTGAATTATCAAATTATCACAGATAATCCCCACTCGGTTAATACTAATAATATACTAATAATATACTAAGTATACTAATAACAAAAGATTTAAGTGCCAAAGCCCACTGCAACAATATAGCCAAGAAGGCTTCAAGAGTTGTAAACATAATCCTACGTAGCTTCTGCTCTGGCAATCTCACACTACTTACCAGAGCTTACAAAACTTTTGCCAGACCCATCCTCGAATACAGCTCATCTGTTTGGAACCCATATCGCATCTCAGACATTAACACCCTTGAAAATGTCCAAAGATACTTCACCAGAAGAGCCCTTCACTCCTCCAGTTGAAATAGAATACCCTATGAGACTAGACTTTCAATCCTGGGCCTAGAAAGCCTAGAACTAAGATGCCTTAAACAAGATCTAAGTATTGCCCACAAGATCATATGCTGCAATGTCCTGCCTGTCGGCGACTACTTCAGCTTCAACCACCACAACACAAGAGCACACAACAGATTTAAACTTAATATTAACCGCTCCAAACATGACTGTAAAAAATATGACTTCAGTAACCGAGTTATCGATGCGTGGAACTCATTACCGGACTCCATAGTGTCATCCCCAAACCCCCAACACTTTACCCTTAGATTATCTATGGTTGACCTATCCAGATTCCTAAGAGGTCAGTAAGGGGCGAGTACAAGTGCACTAGAGTGCCTTCCGTCCCCTGTCCTATTGCTCTCCTATATCTCCTATACCTTACTTCTATTCCTATATCTCTTCTATTCTTTCATTGATATGTTCTATTCCTATATCTTCTTTTCTATTATTTCTTAGATATATTTTGCTATGAGTATCTCCTCTATAACCTTCATCATGTATTTTACTATGTGTATATAGATATATACCCACTAAAACCCTCATTGTGTATTGGACTAACTAACTAACTAACTAACTAACTAACTAACTAACTAACTAACTAACTAACTAACTAACTAGATAGATAGATAGATAGATAGATAGATAGATAGATAGATAGATAGATAGATTGATAGATAGATAGATAAACTTCATCATATGAGTGGTTACAGCAAAGGGAATGCCACATCCATGTACCTTCCTTCTCAGGGTTTGCGGTGGACCTCCAGTATGAACAGAGAAAAAGTTCCTCTACGTGCACCAGGCAGTGATCTTGAAAGACAAAAATGCGCCTGCATCTTTGGCCAACAGAGGACATTGTGGCAAAAGGATAGACTTTCACAGCACAGAAGTTATCAGCCGGGACTCCCATGCAAATGCCTCCCTGGCACCCCACCACTTTATTCATAGCATTTCAAGGAGCCTCAAATGATATTTGAGCTCCCATTGTAATTATTCTTAGTTTTCCTAACACTGCTTCTTTGTTCCTTAGAAGGAAAAACTTCAGTTAAGAAAGAAATGAAATAGCAATGCCACCATCATCCCCCCCCCCAGGAGTCCTTTATCTAGATTCTGTATGTTTGATTTTATTAAATTTGGTAGAAGGAGGGGTGGAGAAAGAAAGGAGGTGCATATAGTGGGTTATATTTTGAAGTCTGGTTCTCCTCTTTGCATACTTGCTAATGGTGTGGGGCAGTTTATTGGATCCGTAGCCTCTTCTCTATAAGTAAAGTCAGAATGAACAATGTGCTTCTGTTTTCGTGTGCTTGAAGGAAATTTAATGTTGCAATAAGCTGGTGTTGTGCCAGAGGTCCATTCCCTGCTTCTTTTCATCAGAATCCCTTACCATTTCTGTAATCTACGTATACCAGTACAGAGAAATTGTGCCAGAGCCCCTACACATTATGGGTAACCCTCAACTTATTACTGTATAATAAAGCTTGCCAATTGTGGTCTGAAGGCAAACAGCCCTCCCCCAGTGGGCCGACCTCTAGGGAGGCACAGAATGCCATGATTGCCACATCAGAATTAAGCAACAAAGAGAATTTTCTCAATGAGACGACCTCGATTGAATCAAGATCTCTCCTTTTATTGTATTTTACTTTTCCTGACATGTGGCCACATACATTAAGCCATCCTCCAACTACCATTAACTCATGCACTGTATAAGGCAACCTGCTCGTGACTTCCCTATAGATAATTAACGGAAGCTCCATTCTTTGCCTTTTCCTGGATTGTGTGTTTACTGGTGATTAGCAAAGGAATGAGAGTAAGGCATATATTTCCTTATATGGAAGTTAGCTATAGGTTTTCTTCATGTTGTATATCAAGTTAATTATTTTCCACATGGTCATGGATTCTGCAGCTTGCTTACTCATCCTGGACTTTGCTTCCTTTCAATAGAGGAAGAAATAAGGTTTATACAGCACCCTTTAGGCTAAAACATCACCCTCCAGTAATATTCCATTCCTAAAGTTCAGTGCCTAAAAACCTATGATTACAACAGTGGTCATAAATTGTGACAATTGTAAAATAGGTCATGCGACCAACCCATTTCACAACTCTCTTTTTGAGGCTGTCATAAGGCAAACAGCACAATTTTTAAGTGAGTGCTGCATTCATTAAGCAAAATCACTGTTCAGTATGAATTTTGCCAGAGACTGGTTTTCAGCATAAATTGTCAAAAATTGCAGTCACGTGCAACAGCTGTAAATGAGGGTTGGTTGCCCAAAATGCAGTCACATGACCATTAATGAGGAGCCGCCAGTGATCAGAACCTCAGATCCTTTGGGATGGGATCTGTTGTAACTTTCAACAATTGCTAAGTGATTGATCATAAGTCAGCGATTATCTTGTGCTTGCTCTTTTAACGTTTTTAAATTGATGGGATTTGCTGTAACGGGGGGGGGGAAGTTACATGGGTGGGGCAACTGTTGGTAAAGAGACTACAGTTATACCTTTACCTAAGAACGCCTCTACTTATGAACTTTTATAGATAAGAACTGGATGTTCAAGATTTTTTTTGCCTCTTCTCAAGAACCATTTTCCACTTACAAACCCGAGCCTCCGACACTGCAACCGGAAAAGGCAGGGAGAAGCCTCCATGGGACCTCTCTAGGAATCTCCTGGTAGGAAACAGGGCCGGAAAAGGCGGGGAGAAGCCTATGTGGGGCCTCTCTAGGAATCCCCTGGGAGGAAACAGGGCCTTCACCCTCCCTGTGGGTTACCCAATCGCACGCATTATTTGCTTTTACGTTGATTCCTATGGGCAAAATTGCTTCTTCTTACCAACTTTTCTACTTAAGAACCTGGTCACAGAATGAATTCAGTTCGTAAGTCGAGGTACCACTGTACTTCTCTTTTCCCGTAGCTATGAAAGAAAGAGAGAAATTTTCGACTAGAATTGAAGCTGGAATAAAGTTGTACAGTTCAATATAGTTGTGTCTATGAGTTGGAAGTGCATAGCAGGTAGCTGAAATGTGTTCCTACTCCATCATTCTGCTAGTCTAGCCTTGCCAACCACTTGGAAATATGACATCTCTAATGACAGCACATCTCTCTCATTCTGCTGAGCATGAACTTACGCTTAAACCCATCACTCCATAGCTGGCTGATGTCTTGGCACTTTGAGCCTTTTTAAAATCCCAAATACTTTTCATGCATGATTTGACAGATATTTATTTATTTATTTTGAAAGATGCATGCGGCTGATGACCAGATTTGGTTTTAGCTAAGGGGAAGGCTACAAAATTGAGCTAACGGGAGAAGAATTCACATCTGAGTGGTATATTTTTAACATTCCTAAGTAATTTCTTAGGACTGGTTTCAAACATATCAATGTAGAGTAGCATTTCTGTTATTATTTGGGGGATCTAAAATAAAAAGTATCCAAGGAAGATTGAATGTCCACCTAATTTGTGTTAGGCGCACAGTGCATGGACAATGGTTGGATTTGCACCCTGTTAGTTGAATGTTAGGGGTTTCTTTCACCATAGTTAGTTGAATAAACAGTAGTTGGTTGGGTTTACATAATATGCATTATGTAAAATCTGGGTTCCCAGCTTTTCTTGTTCACCACCTTTTTAAGCGTAAAAAATACATTAATTCAATTCAAGGCTAAAGAATGCAAATTGTTATAGGATTAGAGACCATTATAATGTTGAATATATTTTGCAAACATATGACAGCAAGTTCCAACAAGTTTGGTTAAATTCAGTTACATCTTCATAAATTTACTAGAATATTATAACTTGTGTGAAGAATTACACACATACTAATGTTTTAAACAAAACATTACTAAAATATTAACCATAGCAGGTTCTTTTGAGAGCTACAAAAATGGCAGGGGGGGGGGAGAGGGGATTTGATGTTTGAATGTGATAAAAACTTTGTGCCATAAATTGGTTTTGAATCAGTTTCAGTATCCTTTAGCAACTACTATGAAAATAATCCACATAACTATAGTGCTAAAGCACTATAGGGCAGTGTTTTTCAACCAGTGTGCCATGGCACACTAGTGTGCCGCGAGACATGGTCAGGTGTGCCACGAAGCTCAGCAAGAGAGAGAAAAAGAGAGAGAGAGAGAGAAAGCAAGAGAGAGAGAAAGAGAAAGGAAGGAAGAGAGAAAGAGAAAGAGAGAGAAAGAAAGCAGAGAGAGAGAGAAAGAGAGAAAGAAAGCAAGAGAGAAAGAGAAAGAGAGAGAAAGCAAGAGAGAAAGAGAAAGAGAGAGAGAGAAAGAAAGAAAGCAAGAGAGAAAGAGAAAGAGAGAGAAAGAAAGCAAGAGAAAGAGAGGCAGGGGAGGAGGAAGAGATAGAAAGAGAACAAAAAAGAGAGGAAGGAAGGGAGAGAAATAGAGTGAAATGGAGGAAGAGAGAGAGAGAGATAATTTTTTTGTCCAAACATTCCCCCCCCCACTCCCCTCCTCTCAATATGCCCCATGATTTTATATACTGTATGTAAAAAATGTGCCGCAGCTCAAAAAAGGTTGAAAATCACTGCTATAGGGTACTAAAATCAATTACCTACATTGTACCTTTCTAGACTGTTTTGATGATATTGTAAGCGAATTGCTAGGCTTGTCTGTTTGTGCCTCTGACACCTGACAACTGGGTGAATTAATCTCTGCAGTTTTCTTAAGATTTTTTCAGAAGCACCATTGCCTCCTTCCCAGGGCTGAAAGAGAGTGACAGGCCTAAACTAACTTCCTGCCAAAGTAGGACTTTGGCAGGAAGTTAGTCTCCTGGTTTCTAGTCTGTTGTCTTAACCACTACACCAAATTAATTATCTTTTTATCTTTGATGCAAGTAGCTAATTACAATATTTGAGGATATCAGAAAAGATACAAAACAATATTGGATAATTTATTAGATTCATATCCCATTTTTAATTTAGGATTTCAAGAGCATCCTATTGATCCCTTCTCCTAATTCCCCTTACAAATATAATGAGCCGGGGTGGCGCAGCAGGTAGAGTGCTGTACTGCAGGCCACTGAAACTGACTATAGATCTGTAGGTCAGCGGTTCAAATCTCATCACCGGTTCAAGGTTGACTCAGCCTTCCATCCTTCCGAGGTGGGTAAAATGAAGACCCGGATTGTGGTGGCAATAGCCTAGCTCTGTTAAAAAAGTGCTATTGCTAACATGCTGTAAGCCGCCCTGAGTCTAAGGAGAAGGGCGGCATAAAAATCGAATAAATAAATAAATACATACAATCCCGTATGATGGGTTGGGTTGAGAGAGTGGTTAGGTAAGTGGATAAGCCTTTGCCCCAATCCAGCATCTTCAATTCTGTATAATGCTGACTTGTATTTGTTGGTTTTTAGTCCATTTTTAAAAGGAAGAAACATCAATCCAACATTTAAAAATATTCAATTCCTTTTTTAAATTGCCAGATTTGCTATTGTAAATCACTAGAAAGTTATTGTGCATCTTATTTAGTTCAATATCGTAGTATTTAAAATATGGCTATTCCCCTTGACTATTCCCATTATCACAACAGCAAAAAATTATCCAAAGACTATTTCAATTTTTTTAGCTTTTTAACTATGGTTTCTTTAAATATTATCTTCAGCTGTACATCTTTCTGGAAAAATACATTGAATATGAATCTTTAAAATACAGCGATCCCTCGAGTATCGCGAGGGTTCCGTTCCAAGACCCCTCGCGATAATCGATTTTTCGCGATGTAGGGTTGCGGAAGTAAAAACACCATCTGCGCATGCGCGCCCTTTTTTTCATGGCCGCACATGCGCAGATGGTGGAGTTTGTTGTGGGCGGCGGGCGGCACCCAGGGAAGGTTCCTTCGGCCGCCCAGCAGCTGATCTGCTCCGCAGCGCGGCAGCAGCGAGGAGCCGAAGATGGGGTTTCCCCATTGCCCAGGCAAAGGGGATACCCCATCTTTGGCTCCTCGCTGCTGCCGCGCTGCGGAGCAGATCAGCTGCTGGGCGGCCGAAGGAACCTTCCCTGGGTCTTCCCGCCGCCCAGGCAAAGGGGAAACCCCAAGATCGCTTGCCGCTTGCCCGTCACCCGGCCGCTCGCTTGCCGCTTGCCCGTTCACCCGCCCGCCCCGCTCGCTTGCCACTTGCCGCTTGCCCGTTCACCCGCCCGCCCGGCTGCTCGCTTGCCACTTGCCGCTTGCCCGTTCACCCGCCCGCCCGGCTGCTCGCTTGCCGCTCGAGAACAAGAGGGGGAGAGATAGAGAAAGAGAGAGAAGGAAAGAAAGAGATGAGAGAGGGAGGAAGAGAGTGTGAGAGAGGAAGAAGCAAGATAGAGAGAGAGAGAGAGAAAGAAAGATGAGAAAGGAAGGGAGTGACGTCATCGGGTGGGAAAAATCGCGATATAGCGTTTCGCGAAGATTGAGATCGCGAAAATCGAGGGATCACTGTAGTTTCCTTTCAAACCTGCAGTAAAGCACATTCAGATTATCTGCCAATTGCTGATTTCCTCCAGTCTGCTTATGGCAAACCACCTTCCCAGGCTGAAGGAAATCAGATGAGCTGAACATGTTTTATTGCAGGTTTGAAAGGAAACTACAGCCACCTATCTCAGACACACTAACAATAACCAAGCCCTACTACAACTGACCCCCTATCATTGGGTTCACAATCCCTAGCGATAACATAAAAAGAAGTGCAAGACCTACTGTATTTCACAGACAAAAGCCAGGAAAAGCTCCAGGCCCAGATAACCAATCAGCCCCCATCTTCACCTGAATCTTCAATAAATTGCTAGAGATGTGCTATGTTCCTTCTTGCTTCAAATGCTTTATCATCCCAGTGCCAAAGAAGCCCACCATCAAGGAACTGAACATCTTTTGCCAGACCCATCCTTGAGTACAGTTCATCTGTCTGGAGCCCATACCACATCTCGGACATCACCACCCTTCAAAATGTCCAAAGATACTTCACCAGAAGAGCCCTTCACTCCTCCACTCGAAACAGAATACCCTACGAGACTAAGACTTTCAATCCTTGGTCTTGAAAGCTTAGAACTACGACGCCTGAAACACGATCTAAGTATTGCCCACAAGATCATATGCTGCAACGTTCTACCTGTCAATGACTACTTCAGGTTCAATCGCAACAATACAAGAGCACGCAACAGATTCAAACTTAATATTAACCGCTCCAAATTTGACTGTAAAAAATATGACTTCAGCAACCGAGTTGTCGAAGCATGGAACTCATTACCTGACTCAGTAGTGTCAACCCCTAACCCCCAACATTTTCCCCTTAGACTATCCACGATTGACCTCTCCAGGTTCCTTAGAGGTCAGTAAGGGGCGTGCATAAGTGCACCCGTCTGCCTTTCGTCCCCTGTCCAATTGTCTCTCCTTATCTCGTTTATCTTTTCTTCCTTTCAAATGTGTTCACCTATACTTTTATATCTTTTCTTCTATTCTTTTCTTTAGTCATATTACTACATATTTATTCTCTTCAATGTGTATTATGTATTGGACTAAATAAATAAATAAATAAAATAAAATAAATAAAACTACAAACCAATTTCTCTATCATCAGTAATTATGAAAACCTTTGCAAGTGTAGTGCTGTCCCACTTGAAAACCATCATGGATCCACTGTTAGATCCCTGCAATTTGGATACCGAGCAAATGGATCAATTTGCAGATGATGCTGTTAATATGTTTCTGCACTACATCCTACAACATCTTGACTCCAAAGACCTATGCAAAAATCCTCTTTGCAGACTTTAGTTCAGCATTCAACACCATCATTCCAGACACTCTTCTAACTAAGCTGAACCAGCTAACGGTACTGAATACACTTGTAAATGGATTTTAAGCTTCGTAACAATCAGGAAACAGCAGGTGAAGCTAAACAGAATCATATCAGATACCTGTACAATTAGCACAGGAGCCCCCCAAGACTGTGCTCTCTCCACTTCTCTCCCTAGACATATGACTACACCTCTGACAATCCATCTGTTAAATTACTGAAGTTTGCAAATGACACAACAGTGATTGACTCATTCAAGACAATGATGAATCCGCATACAGATGGGAGGTTGAACAACTAACCTTGTGATGCAACCAGAACAATATGGAACTGAATACACTCAAAACCATAGAAACCGGGGCAGACTTTAGGAGGAATCTGCCCATACTTCTACCTCTTATAATATTAGACAACACAGTATCAATAGTAGAGACCTTCACATTTCTAGGTTCAACCATATCACAAGATCTAAAACGGTCACCTAACATCAAAAACGTCATCAAAGACGCACAACAAAGAATGTTCTTTCTGCGTCAACTCAGGAAGCTCAAACTGCCCAAGGAGCTGCTGATACAGTTCTACAGAGGAATTATTGAGACTGTCATCTGCATCTCTATAACTGTCTGGTTCGGTTCTGCAATCCAACAAGACCGATACAGACTTCAGAAAAACAAATAATTCTCTTAACACTGTCAAACTATTTACTAAGTCTGCACTGCTATTAATCTCATTGTTGCCAACACCCATCTCCTCCCAAAAATGACAGTACGACTGTAACTTCGTTGCCTGTATCCTCACTATTTATATTGACTCTTTCCTAATATGATCTGTTTGCTTATATCTGTTTGCTTATAGCTGAAGGGATTGGATACTGTAGCCTAGAGGATAATTCTCTGCCTTACAAGGCAAAGGTTGCAGGTTCAAGTCCCAGTGGGTATGGCTAGCTGATGTGGCCAAAATAAGGCCAAAATAGATCTATCCTAGTCTCCCTTAATTTTCAAATTCAGCAAAAAAACATGTGGCATGCATATATATATATATATATATGTGAATGATGAGGCAGCAGCCATCTCGATCACCGGAACATAAAAACTTTAATAAAACAACTTAGCTTTCGTTAGCGTGCTGCTAACTTCGTCAGAGTATTAAAATGCCATAGGACGAAGTTAGCAGCACGCTAACGAAAGCTAAGTTGTTTTATTAAAGTTTTTATGTTCCGGTGATCGAGATGGCTGCTGCCTCATCATTCACACATATACCTGGAACTCGCATTTTTAGGACTATTCTTGATATATATATATGTTATCGTAGATTTACCAGATGTCTGGTAAGCGGGAGGTATCATCTGGAAACCAGCTCTCAAACATATCCCAGCCATAGAAACCAGACTCAGAACACAAGTTGCAAAACAATCAAGTAGCCTGCAAGTTCCAACTGCTCAGGATATCACGCCTAATCTACAACCATTAACTAATCAGCATACCTCAGCTACATCAATGACCCCAGATGTTACCCCACTGACTCACCAGGAAGTTTCTACACAGCAGACAATTGCTGAGCCATCAAACCACACCCAGCCACCAGTATTTATAGAAGGAAGGCAGCTCAGGTCTCCCAGTGTTCGCCTGAGAACAAGGACAGAAACACCAGCCTGAAGATGACGAGTGGGACCTCGTCGAAACGTCGCCAGAAATTTCCAAATCCTACACGGGAAGAAACCCGAATATACCAAGACCTTCATACCTGTACCTGTGAAAATCTACGAAAACACACACACACACACACACACACGCACACATATATATTATTTACTTATTTATTCATTCATTCATTCAATTTTTTTATGCCGCCCCTCTCCTTAGACTCATGGCGGCTTACAACATGTTAACAATACCACTTTTTAACAGAGCCTGCATATTTTGCTTATTACAAAGATTGCTTATTTGTTCCCAGACTATCATTAAGTGTTGTACCTTATGATTTTGATGAACTTATCTTTTATGTACACTAAGAGCTTATGCGCCAAAGACAAATCCCTCGTGTGTCCAATCACACTTGGCCAATAACATTCTACTCTACTCTATTCTATTCTAATTATAAGTTATAATGGCCCAGTTTGCACTGCACACTAGGGTATAAATCATGATTGGCCATCAGGAAAGCTGCTAAACCAAGATTGAGACAATCATTTTATGGTTTTATGTCACTCACTTGTCTGGATGAGCTTCAGGAGAGTTCACAGGCCTGTTGTGCAGTATTCATATCTTGGGAGTTGTCATCGTGATAGACAAGGTAGCGGTTGCAGGCCAGACCACAGTCCATATGTAATCCCAGGATTTAAGAAAAGTCAGGTGCCAAGCATGGAACAAGTTGCATCCTGAAATAACCACAGTTCATGTAAAACAAAGGTTCTGCCTTCACAGGAAAATAGTAATTCGCCAATATTTGTTTTCAGTTTTGTCCCATTTAGTTGCATAGTCTAATCTAATTGATACCTACCCTTTTACAGGACAAAATAGTTTTCTCGTTGTAGCAGTTATAGCAGATTTACTATTTGTAGGTCTCCCAAGTGAAGGGAATGAATACCAGTTTCTGACACTTCTCTTACTTAAATTAAGCCTAAAATTGAAAGAATGGGGTGGGAGCAGGGTGGGGCGTGGAAAACTTGTCGGTGGCATGCTGACAGCTGCATAGCAGAAGATAAATAACAAGAATGTGGGATAATGGGCTAATGGCTAGGAAGCCCCTAACATAACCCCTCTGGTCATTCAGAAATAATTAGATGGATTTTAAATGAAGGGTGGGCAACGTGGCCTGTCTACCAGCTAAACTCAAAATCCCTACGCAAGAGATTAATTCCAATTTCCAATAGTAGACATTTATCCCTTCTTTGAGTTCTGCTGGTTGGGAAAGATTGTAAACGTTAAAGCAAATATTAGGCATCAGAAGAAAAAAAGAATGAAAACACAGCCCCACTAATTTCTGACACTGGTGTTAATCTACTTCCTCACAGTTCTCCTTGCAGCTGAATTTCTTCTGTAGATAGGCTACCAGATACACAGATAATTCAGAAATTATCCTAAAAATGAAGATCCAGTTACAAGGCCAGACAGGATGGAACACAATTTATTTGGCAATGCTGGGTTGGAGTTCTGATTGCTGTAAATCTAATACATCTGCAGAAAACCAGGATGGAGTAAAACTATCCTAGAACAAACCTTCAAAGAGCCTATGATTTTTTTTTCTGCTTTAGTAATCACAGCTGCAAAATTTCAGGTGTCTAGTGTCCCTGGTATCTATGGAGAGCCTCAGTCATCCAGGTCACAGTTGCCTCAGTGATTTTTCAAAAAGGCAACTGGACTTTTTTTTCCCTTAAGGAAGAAGATGTTTTGCTTCTCATCCAAGAAGCTTCATCAGTTCTGAGAATCATCTTCTTTCTTAAGGAAAAAGATTTCAAGTTACCTTTTGAAATTTTGAGGTCTCTGGTAGTTTCCGACAGCTATTGAATAGGTACAAAATACAATAAGTATTGTAGGTACAAAAATCAGATCCTTCTTCCCTTTGACTCAGGAATTGCCTCTCTGTCTCTCTGCCTGTCTCTCTCTCTCTCTCTCTGTCTGTCTGTCTGTCTGTCTGTCTGTCTGTCTGTCTATCTATCTATCTATCTATCTATCTATCACATCTATCCATCCATCCATCCATCCATCCATCTATCCCATCTATCTATCCTATCTATCCTATCTATCTATCTATCTATCTATCTATCTATCTATCTATCTATCTATCTATCTATCTATCTATCTTTCTATCAGATTTCTAGGCCACCCTTCTCTGTAAACTCGGGGCAGCTTACAAAACAAGAATGAATACAAAATAGATCATGTTAGAAATCCAACTTAAAACTAATCTAACCCCCTCCCCCAATTATTAAGAACAAACATCCACAATCATTCCATCACAATCATACATTCGGCAAGATGACAGTGCTCAATGGCCCCAAGCCTGTTGGCAAAGGAGAGTTTTTAAGACCTTACGAAAGACCAGGAGAATGGGGGTGATATGAATCTCTGGAGGGAGTTGATTCTAGAGGACTGGGGCTGCCACAGAGAAGGCTCTTTCCTGGGTTCTGCCAGATGGCATTGCTTAGCTGATAGGACCTGCGGAAGGCCAACTATGGGGCACCTGAATGGCCACTGGGATACATGAGGCAGGAGTTGGTCCCGTAAGTCAGTGTTTCCCAACCTCGGCCACTTGAAGATATTTGGACTTCAACTCCCAGAATTCCCCAGCCAGCGAATGCTTGCTGGGGAATTCTGGGAGTTGAAGTCCAGATATCTTCAAGTGGCCAAGGTTGGGAAACACTGCCGTAAGTAACTGATCCTAACCTGGCACTAAACACTCATTTACTAACCCAGGGTTTCTTTCAATTTTTAAATTAACCACAATTGGTAAGTTTAGAGGGACAGTAAACCCCAAATTAAATAAACAGTGTTTAAATTCTGAATACCAATCCAGGAAATGCTGACTTTTATGTTTCCCAAAATATTTCATTCTTGATTTGTGATTTGAGATTAAAGTCACCTTCAGAGAAGGAACGGCTTTCAGACGTTCAGAAAATTCGGTTGTCTACAACACAATTTCATTATATGGAGCTGAACAGATCCTGATTTTGCTCTTTGCTTCCTTGCTGGGTTGATGCTACTGCTGTGCTCTTCTCTGCAATATGCTATTTATTTTCCAGCCCACAGTCCCAGTTAACTGCAAACACATGTTCTCCCATCTGCAGCCTTTTCGTATCCCACATTCCTCTTTTTTCAAATGGCTTTTCCATCTAGTGTTCAATGGATCAGTCCATTTTCAAGCCGTGCTGTCCAAAATCTCTTGGCTGTCTGTCTGGAAGTTCAGGGAGAGGAATGGTGGGGGATGAGAAGGAGAAAAAGCACAAACAAAGGGAATAAAAGAACATGGAAAGCCACAATCAGGCAAGGCTTTTTATTGGGGCCAACCAAGTACAATTATGGGCAAGATTATATGGTTTTCACATCCCTTCATCTGATAAAGATCTTAAATAAAGCAGATGCATCAGGCAAGGAGAGCGAAAAGGCAACCTACAAATCCAGAAGTGTGCATGGTTAGAGTTTTATAAGCGGAGGAAAAGAAAAAAATATCAGATTTAAGTGTTTTAACTTGGGGTAGATCTCCAAATCCACAAAAGTTGTTTTTTTATTTGTTTGTTTGTTTGTTTGTTTGTTTATTTATTTATTTATTTAGTTAGTTAGTTAGTTAGTTAGTTAGTTAGTTAGTTAGTTAGTTAGTTAGTCCAATACACAATGAGGGTTTTAGTGGGTATATACACATAGTAAAATACATGACGAAGGTTATAGAGGATATACTCATAGTAAAATATTTGCTCTGGTTTAGTTTCAAAGCGGGGAAAAATCAGCACACAAAAAGTCAAAGTCAGTAAAGCAGTCACGAAACACAACGATCAGATAATCCTCCACAATGGCCAAACCCACAGGCTGCTATTTATAGCAGCCTCACTAATTACTACAGCCCCACCCAACCACAGGTGGCTTCAATTTTTTTGATAATAATCTCTTAGTTGTTGCCTATGCATCGCTCTCTGCATGCGTGGCTGTATCATTAACTCTTGTTCTGAATCCAAGGAGGAGCTAGATAATTGATCTCCTTCTGAGCTGTCTGCCATACTCTCCTCCTCCCTGTCACTCATGTCTTCTTGGTCAGAGGAGCCTTCATCAGCAGATTCCACTGGGGGGCAAAACAGGCCTGCAGCATGTGGATGTCTCCCCCACATCCACAGTCCTTGGGGCAGGAGCTGGGCCAGAGCTAACCACAACAAAAATATATCTAAGAAAGAATAGAAAAGAAGATATAGTAATATCAATGAAAGAACAGAAGAAGAGATATAGGAATAGAAGAAAGGTATAGGAGATATAGGAGAACAATAGGACATGGGACGGAAAGTACTCTAGTGCACTTGTACTCGCCCCTTACTGACCTCTTAGGAATCTGGATAGGTCAACCGTAGATAATCTAAGGCAGGGGTCGACAAAGTTGTTCAGAATCTAGGAGCCAGCCAAAAAATTTAGGAGCCAGAATTTTTTTTAAGCAAACTTGGTTTTTTGCCGAGTCTCCACCTGACATCGCTTTCACCCCCCTCCCCCCCGGCGCAGGCCTGGCTCCGCCGAGCCGGCTCTGCTGTACTCCCGTCGGGATCCGAGGGGAGACCGTTAGTCAGAAACCGAAACAGAGAAGAAGGAAAGGGAGACCGGGCCGGGGACGCGGGTGAGGGGGGGAGGGGGGAGGAGGGGTTACTGGTCGGAAGTCACCGCGCACGCGGCCGGAGGAGGAATGAACAAAACCTCACGCCGGGAGGGGAGGGGCTTCCGCTTCTCTCCGAAGGCGGGTGAGCGGCCAAGATCGGAGCGTCTGTGTGCGGTGGGGGGGAGTGAAGGGGTTCGAGTAGGAGGCGGAATGGAGGCAAGGGGGGGAGGGAGAGACGCACGCAAGCGCAGGGGACGCTGGGAAAGCAGCTCGCTCCGAGGTTGATGGGCGGAGCTACGGAAGCCAAGATGTACCATTTCTGGGCGTAAACACAAGGCGGGAAAAATATACTGTATACCAGTGATTTTCAACCTTTTTTGAGCCGCGGCACATTTTTTACATTTACAAAATCCTGGGGCACACCACCAACCAAAATGACACAAATCTAATAAATAAATAAATAATAAATACATACATACATACATACATACATACATACATACATACATACATACATACATACATAAATAACCCCCTCATATATACAATCCCATGTAACATCCCCTTATAAATACAGTCAATCATCAATCATCCCTCCTGAAATTTATACCACTGTCTCATTTCTGGGTACTTCTCCTGTCTTTCCCCCTTTTCTCTCTCGTGTTTCTCATTTCTCTCTCTTCCTCCCTTTTTCCCTCATTCCTTCTCCCTCTCACTTCTCCTCTTTTTCCATCCCTGTCTCTCTCCCCCCCTTATCTGTGTGTATGTATACACACTCCAACCATTTCCAAAACCAGTTGAGGGCTGGGGTTTTTTTCTCTTTTATCCTTTTCAAAAACAGGTGTGGGCTGGGGGGGTTTTCTTATTATTTGGGTGCTTTTTACCATATGCTTCAAGAATCACCTCTCTCTCTCTTTTGTTTCACTCTCCTCTCATTCTGTGCCTCAATCATTTTCTCATTTCTCCTTTTTTCTCCCCTTTTTGTTCTCATTTCTCTCACTCTCCTTTCCTCTCCCTATCTGTCTTGCTTTCTCTCTCTCTTGCTATCTTTTTCTCTCTCTTGTTCTCTTATTTTCTCTCTCTCTCTTGTTCTTTCTCTCTTTCATGCTTTCTCTCTCTTGTTCTTTCTCTCTCTGTTGCTCTCTCTCTCTTATTTTCTCTCTCTCTCTCTCTTTCCTTTCTCTCATTCCCTCTTTCTCTCTATCCTTTCTATCTCTCACTCTTTCCTTCTCTCCCTCCCTTTCTCTCTCTTTCCATTCCCTCTTTCTCTCTATCCTTTCTATCTCTCACTCTTTCCTTCTCCCCCTCTCTTTCTCTCTCTTTCCTTTCTCTCATTCCCTTTCTCTCTATCCTTTCTATCTCTCACTTTTTCTTTCTCTCCCTCCCTTTCTCTCTCTTTCCTTTCTCTCATTCCATCTTTGTCTCCTGGGGCTGACTGCGCCTGCCCTGCACCCCCCACCGTGGAGGGAAAGCATTTGGCATCGGCACCGCCAACCCCCCCCCCCCTCCACAAGCAGCAAAAGCCTCTGCGACTGAGCCGGAAGGCAAACGGCGCACCCCCACCGCTTAGGCTTTTGCTGCTCCTGGGGGGGGGGAGGATTTTCTCCTCCCCGCCCCCCCGGCAGCCAAACGTCGCTGGTGCAGGAAAGCAGCGTGTTAAAAGGCGCGCTGCTTTCACGGAAAACAAACCCGGCTTTCCTGGCAACGGAGGATGACAAGCAGGATGAAGCGGGGTGGAGCAACGCGAGGCTCAAGCAGGCAGCTTCCGCGCGTTTCTTTCAGCGGAAGAGGAGGAGAGGGAGCGGATCGGGCGGGCGGGGGCTGCGCCTTCTACTGCCGGCGCCTCCTCCCCCCCCCCCCAGGCAGGCAGGGGAATGGGGACTGCGCGCCCATGGAAAAGGGCACGCAGGGGGGGTATTTTGGGGGTGCGCGGGTAGCGGCGGCGGCGGGCAATAGCCGGGGGGCGGCTTCTGCAAGTGGGAGCTCCAGGGCTGAAGCCTCAGCCCTGGAGCTCCCACTTGCAGGAGCCACCTCGCGGCACACCTGGCCATGTCTCGCGGCACACCGGTTGAAAAACACTGCTGTATACATACAGTACAGCAGGCAACATTTTCTAGGCGCCAGACAACATTTTCTAGGCGCCACTGGCGACCAGGCGCCTGGGTTTGTCGATCCTTGATCTAAGGGTAAAGTGTTGGGGGTTTGGGGATGACACTATGGAGTCCGGTAATGAGCTCCACGCTTCAACAACTCGATTACTGAAGTCATATTTTTTACAGTCAAGTTTGGAGCGGTTAATATTAAGTTTAAATCTGTTGTGTGCTCTTGTGTTGTTGTGGTTGAAGCTGAAGTAGTTGCCGACAGGCAGGACGTTGTCAGCATATGATCTTGTGGGCAATACTTAGATCTTGTTTAAGGCATTTTAGTTCTAAACTTTCTAGGCCCAGGATTGAAAGTCTAGTCTCGTAGGGTATTCTATTTCGAGTGGAGGAGTGAAGGGCTCTTCTGGTGAAGTATCTTTGGACATTTTCAAGGGTGTTAATGTCTGAGATGCGATATGGGTTCCAAACAGATGAGCTGTATTTGAGGATGGGTCTGGCAAAAGTTTTGTAAGCTCTGTAAGTAGTGTGAGATTGCCAGAGCAGAAGCTACGTAGGATTAGGTTTACAACTCTTGAAGCCTTCTTGGCTATGTTGTTGCAGTGGACTTTGGCACTTAAAACTTTTGTTATTAGTATACCGAGGTCTTTAACCGAGTGGGGATTATCTGTGATAATTTGATTATTCAGTCCGTATTTGGAGTTCAGATTCTTCTTCCCAATGTGTAGGACAGAGCATTTGCTAGTTGAGATTTGGAGTTGCCATGTGTTAGACCACTCAGAAACAGCGCCAACAATTACAGTAGTGAAATTACCTTTTGGCAGGAAATTAAGCAGAAGAAATGCATTCTTGCCCCAATCAATTCAATATTACTTTCAAAGTAAAAAAGAATAATTCTCTATTAAACCCGCGGTTTTCTAAACGTATTAGATTTCAACATTTTGGGAGTAGTAATACAATACATCTGGAATGAACAGGGTGGTGAAGAAGGCAGCTTCATTACATGTCATTTGTTTGGATATAAAAACGTAATAGTTAATCAGAACTGTCTCCAGTGTTAGAGAACAAACTACCGTAGTCCATACTGCTGAATCATCACATCAGTGGTTTATTTGATTTTGGGCTAGCGTATTATGTAGACTCATCCAAAATGGGCTTTAGCTTATGGCTTAGTGTTATATACTAAGCCAGTCACAGATTAATCAATAAGCCATTGTTTAAAAAATCACTCATATCAAAGTAAGGAAGTGGATATGGTTGTTGAACAAGATTGTGCACTGGAAGTGTGTAATCAAAGGCCCAGGGATCAGGAAGAGGAAGGCTATCAGAGATCTGTAATGGTTATTACAAAATTATAATTTTCCTGCAATAGAAGTGGGAGATAATGAAATATGTAACAACCGAATTTAATTATAATATAAATCTAAATTTGATTAAATCGGACTTAATTGTTCTGTAGGTCCCAATGCACCACTTAAAAAGTGAAATATGGCATTGGCCCAGAAAAAGTGAGGCACTCCTGCACCAAAATTCCGATTGCTCTCTAGCTCACAAAAATATGCTGATTATATTTGACCCATTAAGTTCCTCCCTATTTTCAGTAATGGTTCCTTTGCTCCAGCAGAACGGTGATATATATACATTTTCAATCTACAGTAGTACCTCTACTTATGAACTTAATTCATTCCGAGACCAGGTTCTTAAGTAGAAAAATTTGTAAGAAAAAGCAATTTTCCCCATAGGAATCAATGTAAAAGCAAATAATGCGTGTGACTGGAGAAACCACAGGGAGGGCGGAGGCCCTCTTTCCTCCCAGGAGATTCCTAGAGAGGCCCCACGGAGGCTTCTCCCTGCCATTTCCGGCCCTGTTTCCTCCCAGGAGATTCCTAAAGAGGCCCCATGGAGGCTTCTCCCCACCTTTTCTGGCCCTGTTTCCTGCAAGGACATTTCTAGAGAGGCGCCTCAGAGGCTTCTCCCTGCCTTTTCCGGTTACAATTTCGGAGGCTTGGGTTTGTAAGTGGAAAAGGGTTCTTGAAAAGAGGCAAAAAAATCTTGAACACCCGGTTCTTATCTAGAAAAGTTTGTAAGTACTGTAGAGGCGTTTGTAGGTAGAGGTACCACTGTTTATCAATTCTTGTTAAAAGACATGGGTTTATATAAATAGAGAAATAGAGAGTATCTCAAAAGAACTTGTGATTTATTAACATAATAATAATAATATTCAACTGCAGTTTAATGTTTCCAAATGTAAAATAATGCACTTGGGGAAAAGGAATCCCCAATCTGAGTATTGGCAGTTCTGCATTAGCAAAAACTTCAGAAGAGAAGGATTTAGGGGTAGTGATTTCTGACAGTCTCAAAATGGGGTGAACAGTGCAGTCAGGCGGTAGGGAAAGTGAGTAGAATGCTTGGCTGCATAGCTAGAGTTATAACAAGCAGGAAGAGGGAGATTGTGATCCTGCTGTATAGAATGCTGGAGAGACCACATTTGGAATACTGTGTTCAGTTCTGGAGACCTCACCTACAAAAAGATATTGATAAAATTGAATGGATCCAAAGACGGGCTACAAGAATGGTGGAAGGTCTTAAGCATAAAACATATCAGGAAAGACTTCATGAACTCAATCTGTATAGTCTGGAGGACAGAAGGGAAAGGGGGGGAAATGATTGAAACATTTAAATATGTTAAAGGGTTAAATAAAATTCAGGAGGGAAGTGTTTTTAATAGGAAAGTGAACACAAGAACAAGGGGGCACAATCTGCAATTAGTTGGGGGAAAGATCAGAAGCAATGTGAGAAAATATTTTACTGAAAGAGTAGTAGATGCTTGGAACAAACTTCCAGCAGACGTGGTTGGTAAATCCACAGTAACTGAATTTAAACATGCCTGGGATAAACATAGATCCATCCTAAGATAAAATACAGGAAATAGTATAAGGGCAGACTAGATGGAACATGAGGTCTTTTTCTGCCATCAATCTTCTACGTTTCTGTGTTTCTAACACAGTAATCAATCCACACTTCCAGCAGCAGTCCTGTTGATTTCAACCCCATATGTGACAAGAGCAGGACAAGATCAAACTGGGTCTGTATGACAATTCGCTGTGGCCAGCACACCATGGAGAAAATGCCACGGCTAACTCGCTGTAGGACAACTTGCAGTGGGACAAGAATTATACTAACATCAAAAAAATGGTGGAATAGAATCATTAAAGAAAAAGATGGTAAAGGAGGGACAGAATGAAACATGAATGGGAAAAATTAAAAAAAAATTATTTTATTTTAAATGATTAAATAGAACTGCTAAATTCTCCTGCAGCAAATTGTCTAACGGCAAGTTATCAGTCTGTGGCAAGTTCTCCCGTGGTGAATTGGCCATAGCAAGTTGTCCATGGTGAGTTGGTTGTTGCAAGTTTGTTTGTTTGTTTGTTTGTTTGTTTGTTTATTCATTCATTCATTTAATTATTTAATTAATTAATTAAATTTGTATGCCGCCCCTCTCCGCAGACTCGGGGCGGCTCACAACAGCAACAGAAAACAATATATAATACAAATTCAATCATTCGAAAGCTAAAAAACCCATAATTTAAAAAACATGCACACAACATACCATACATAAACAGTATAGGCCTGGGGAAGATATTTCAGTTCCCCCATGCCTGGCAGCAGAGGTGGGTTTTAAGAAGTTTGCGGAAGGCAAGGAGGGTGGGGGCAGTTCTAATCTCAGGGAGGAGCTGGTTCCAGAGGGTCGGGGCTGCCACAGAGAAGGCTCTTTCTCTGGGACCCGCCAAACGACATTGTTTAGTCCAGTGTTTCCCAACCTTTTTTGAGCCGCGGCACATTATTTATGTTTTCAAAATTCTGGGGAACACTGAACGGGGGGCGGGGGGGCTAAAGAAAAGTTTGGACAAAAAAAATATCTCTTCCTCCATTTCACTCTATTTCTCCCTCCCTCTTTCTCTCTCTTCCTTCCTTCCCTTCTTTCTCTCCATCCCTCTTTCTTTCTTTCTTCCTCTCTTTTTTGCTCTTTCTCTCTCCCTC
The DNA here is from genome assembly GCF_031021105.1 of Erythrolamprus reginae. Lineage (NCBI taxonomy): Eukaryota > Metazoa > Chordata > Lepidosauria > Squamata > Dipsadidae > Erythrolamprus > Erythrolamprus reginae. The sequence continues at coordinate 128,603,176 of NC_091963.1, forward strand.
CTTCCCTCCCTCTATGTCTTTCCCTCTCCCTCCTTCCCCCCTTTCTTTCTCTCTCTCTCTTGCTTTCTTTCCCTCTCTTTCTCTTGCTTTCTTTCTCTCTCATTCTCTCTCCCCTCCTTTTTCTCTCTCTCTCTTTCTCTCTCGTTCACCACGCCAGCAACAGAGAGAAAAAGAAAGAGCGAGAGAGAGCCGGAGAGAGAGTGGAGTGCGCAGCAGCCATCAGCCTCCTCGCCCTCCCAGACGTCCCCAGCGCCCGGCCTCGCGCCGCCTCCTGTTAGCCCGGCCGACTTTTCCCTGCTGCCGTTTTCTCTTCATGGCGCAAAGCCACACAGTCCCGGACTCCCGGATCGCTCGCTTCTCCGGCCAGCGCGGCGCTTTCCTGGGCAGATGGCTTTGCTGACCGGAGAAGCGAGCGATCCGGGAGTCTGGGACTGTGTGGCTTTGCGCCATGAAGAGAAAACGGCAGCAGGGAAAAGTCAGCCGTTTTCTCTTCATGGCGCAAAGCCACACAGTCCCCGGACTCCCGGATTGCTCGCCCCAAGGCAGGAGGCGGCGGCGGAGGAGAGTGGGCGAATCGCGCCCCAAGGCAGGAGGGCGGGGGTGGCGGCGGCGGAGGAGAGGGGGCGGATCGGGCGGGCAATGGAGCAGGGCGGAGAAGCCAGGGGCGCGTTTGGCCGGAGGCACCGTGGGGAGGCAGGGGCAGCCGCGGCTCCCTTTACTCCTACTGCCGCACCTCCCTGCCCCTGCCTCCTTTTTCCCGCCTTCCTTCTTTGGGGCCCAGCAGGAGAACGCCGGATACGGCGGTCCCGGCACCGGCAGCGCCCTGTCCAGCTGGAGCTTCCTAGGAGCGCCGCGGCACACCTGACGGTGTCTCGCGGCACACTAGTGTGCCGCAGCACACCGGTTGGGAAACGCTGGTTTAGTCGACGGGACCCGGAGAAGGCCAACTCTGTGGGACCTAATCAGTCGCTGGGATTCGTGCGGCAGAAGGCGGTCCCGGAGATATTCTGGTCCGATGCCATGAAGGGCTTTATAGATCATAACCAACACTTTGAATTGTGACCGGAAATTGATCAGCAACCAATGCAGACTGCAGAGTGTTGGTGTAACATGGGCATGCCTTGGGAAGCCCATGATTGCTCTCGCAGCTGCGTTCTGCACGATCTGAAGTTTCCGAACACTTTTCAAAGGTAGCCCCATGTAGAGAGCGTTACAGTAGTCGAATCTCGAGGTGATGAGGGCATAAAGTGACTGTGAGTAGTGAGTCCCGATCCAAATAGGGCCGCAACTGGTGCACCAGGCGAACCTGGCCAAATGTTCCCCTCGGCCACAGCTGAAAGATGGTTCTCTAATGTGAGCTGTGGATCGAGGAGGACGCCCAAGTTGCGCACCCTCTCTGAGGGGGTCAGTAATTCCCCCCCCAGGGTAATGGACGGACAGATGGGATTGTCCTTGGGAGGCAAAACCCACAGCCACTCCGTCTTATCCGGGTTGAATTTGAGTCTGTTGACACCCATCCAGACCCCAACAGCCTCCAGGCACCAGCATTGTCCCATTCCTGATCAAACCATATATGGCAATGTTCCATATCCTGTGTGTCTCTCCAATTACAGTCAAAACCAACCCTTTATTAAACATTCCCCGAAGTGTCCAATATATGCCTAATTTTAGATCACAGGAAAATGAGATGAATACCTTCAATGCTTAATCTGCCGAAAGACTGACACTTCCTCTACTCCATTTTAAAACTCTGACCAAACAATTTCCATTAGTATGCTAACACAGGACATTAAAACCTGTTATTCCGGAGGTGACATGTATGACTAATATAAATTTTATCTGCTTCTATTAAAAAAAAAAAAGGATTGGAGCCAGGTCACAGTTAATTCCTCCCGTGAAACTCCAGATGCAGCAAAAGCATCTGAACTAACAAAACAAAGAACAAACCCTTAAGTTGCATAAACTGCCAAGAAACACTCAGGAAATAAATTAAAATCATCTTTAATGCTGCAAAAAGTTTTTGAAAACAGCTTCATCAGAACAGAGTTGATCCAAATTGCAGTATTTGAGAGATGCAATTTAGATGCTAATTTTAAGCTTGGATTACCCTAGTATCCCATCGCCATTATTTTTTCATATGTGCCTTGGCTAATCACCATCATTCTTAAAAGAGAATTTTCGTTAGTTATCCCTTACTTTTCCTCCTGCCCCAGTTATAGCCGTAAACGAAAAAAGGTCTTTTTTTTTCCCTGGAGGATTGGAAGGGGAAAATTGTGATCTCCAAAAATCCAGGGAGAATCTTTGCATGGGCTGATGAAATTCAGGGTGGAATCTGGACTGCAGTCAACCATGATAGGCATTGGATTGCCAACTGCCACAAAACTTTATTTTTACCACATCATATAAAGCTCCCTTTTTCTGAGCCTAAATTATTTGACTGACTGGCCAGGTTCTAAATAAATATAATCTTATGACTTGGAGACTGAACTCAGAACATTTGCATCACAAATATGGATTGGTTCTTTTCGAGGATTCCTACTCTAAACTCATGGGTGTTTCAGTTCTTAGAATATGGTCAGTCTTCAAGTACAAATATATATAGTGGTACCTCTACTTACGAACTTAATTTGTTCCGTGACCAGGTTCTTAAGTAGAAAAGTTTTTAAGAAGAAGCAATTTTCCCCATAGGAATCAATGTAAAGGCAAATAATGCATGCGATTGGGTAAAACCACAGGGAGGGGTGGAGGCCCTGTTTCCTCCCAGAAGATTCCTAGAGAGGCCTCAAGGAAGCTTCTCCCCGCCTTTTCCAGCCCTGTTTCCTCCCAGGAGATTCCTAGAGAGGCCCCACGGAAGCTTCTCCCTGCCTTTTCCGGCCCTGTTTCCTGCAAGGAGATTCCTAGAGAGGCCCCATGGAAGCTTCTTCCTGCCTTTTCCGGCCCTGTTTCCTCCCAGGAGATTCCTAGAGAGGCTCCACGGAAGCTTCTCCCCGCCTTTTCCGGCCCTGTTTCCTGCAAGGAGATTCCTGGAGAGGCCTCACGGAAGCTTCTCCCCGCCTTTTCCGGCCTTGTTTCCTCCCAGGAGATTCCTAGAGAGGCCCCACAGAAGCTTCTCCCCGCCTTTTCTGGCTCTGTTTCCTCCCAGGAGATTCCTAGAGAGGCCTCATGGAGGCTTCTCCCTGCCTTTTTAGGTTACAGTTTTGGAGGCTCGAGTTTGTAAATGGAAAATGGTTCTTGAGAAGAAGCAAAAAAATCTTGAACACCCAGTTCTTATCTAGAAAAGTTCGTAAGTAGAGGCGTTCTT